>NW_024082343.1:0-91915 GCF_003009895.1 Hyaena hyaena | reverse complement strand
AAAAAAAAAAAAAACTCAAAAAAATAATTAGAAATTATCCTTAAAGAAGTGGTAGAGTTAAAAGATGAGTAGGCTAGTTCTTTGTAAGAGGTACACATAGAAACAAATGGTAATAGTATGTTACCATTTGTCTACCTTCCTGATGTTCAGGTTGGTGGGATAAGCCAGAGACATTTAGCTGTTGTTGTTATTACTATGATCCTTCACAATCACAAATTGGATCATATGCAGGTGAGGCCTGGAATAGCTTGATTAAATTAGTTGGATTAGGAATGTTTTCCAGGAATCAATGACAAAGAATACACAGTTTGAAAAATCAAAGTACATGAGTATTGGAATACCTGAGACAATATTTTTTTTAGAAAGAAATTCATGTCTAATAAATTTGAACCAAGATGAAAAGTACAACTCTCTTATGATCTCAGATATTAAAATTAGGACACTAGTCAAATTTTCAACTAAGATAAAAAGTTATTCTAGGTTAAGACATCATAGGGAAGAGGTTGAAAAAAAGTAGACTTGAAATGCAAGAATTTTTAAGAATATCTAAAAGTCATATGATTATAATTTGACTAAAAATTCCTTAATTTTTATTTTTAATTAGTGTTTTCTAATCTGCTCTATTTATCAGCTATTGTGATTTCTTTATAAAATAAAGTGAATTCATTAATTGCATAATCATGGATATAAGTTCTATAACTGCTAGATCTACTTCTTTCCCAGGCATTCACCTCATTATGAAATTATGTGTGGTAGGGGGTCTGGGTGGCTCAGTCGGTTAAGCATCTGACTTTGGCTCAGACCATGATCTCATGGTTCATGAGTTTGAGTTCCTGTCAGGCTCTGTGCTGACAGCTCAGAGTCTGGAACCTGCTTCAGATTCTGTGTCTCCATCTCTCTCTGCCCTTCTCTGCTTGCTCTCTCTCTCCCCCCTTCTCTCTCAAAAATAAATAAACATTATAAAAATTAAGAAAAAGAAATTAAGTGTGGTTTATCACTGAATCTCTGTTGATGTTTTAGATTTCATTGTCACAGAAGACCACAATTTTATTCTTTTAAAGAAGGTTTATATCCATTGGCCATTTGTATGATTTCTTTAGAGAAAGGTCTATTCAAGCCCTTTGCTCATTTTAATAATTGGGTTTTGTTTTTGCTACTGAGTTGTAGAAACTTTTATATATATATATATATATATATATATATATATATATATATATCTCCTATATAGGATATATATATATATAGGATATTAATACCTAATCAGACACATGACTTGCAACTATTTTTTTCCCATTTTGTACAGGTTTCTTTCTTCCTTTGCTGATTGTGTCCTTTGCTATGCAAAAGCTTTTAAGTTTGATGTAATTCTACCTAATTTTTACTTTTGTTACTTATGTTTTTAGCGTCATATCCAAGAGATCAGTGCCTAAACCAATGTCATGAAGTTTTTTCTTTCTTTGTATTGGTCTAGAAAGCTAACAATCCTTTTTTTCATTCTTTGTTTTTTCTCTATTAAATTAACCGAAGCTGCCGTTGCAAAGCCCCTCCTCTCTCCTCTTGTTCTCTGACTGACCTGCCTCCATCTGAATAGACCATATCAACACTAGTTTCACAGAGCAGATTGAAAGAGTCTGTAGTGTATCTCTCCGTAGAGCAAAAATGTTCCACTTTCTTTTTAGCATTTCATCTCTCCTTTCCTTCTCTGCCATATTATGTCCACACCTATGTAAACATCTAAACTAATGATCCAATATACCAGTTAAGTCATTTTGTTATTAGTGATCTACTTTGGATCTGTATATCTTTTCTTCTACATTACATACATATCAGCTTTTATATCTCTACTCTGAAAGCTAATAAGAATGTAATGTCTTTTTCTCTCACTTGCTCATTTCCAATATTGACCCTCTTGTACCTTTGATATTCTCCAAAGAAGGTTTACTTATATGCTCATTTTTATTACTGTAAAATATTCCTTAGGTTGAACATACTGTGTTTTAAAAATATTACTTTTATTTTTGAAGAATATTAGAACATTTATATTTGGAAACTAATAGATATAAAGCATCTTTAGAGATTCTTCTACAAGTCTCTTGGTTCACATGTGTACACTTTTCTGTTGGGTGCTAGGAGCAAATTTGCTGTTATTTTCATTAACTATTTTCACATTCAGTTTTAGTAAATAATGCAAAGTGGGCTTAAAAGAGAGATGAAATTGTTTCACGATGTCACCATATTTGCAATTATTAGACATTTAATTTTTAACTTGCTGGTGTTTGTGTTAGAGTACCTCATTGTTATTTTAGTGTTCATTTCCTTCATTATTAAAGAAGTTAGCCATTTTCTCATGTTAGTGAGCAATTGGATAATCTTTTAAAAATCACCTAGTGAAGTCTCTAGTCTCTTAGTAATTTGTAAGACTTTATATATTTCACATACCTTGTGATTTTGTATGGAAAATGTTTTATCTAATTCTGTTCTTCGTCTTTTTTTTCTCTTGTCCATGTATCTTCATAAACACAAATGTTTACTATAGTCCAAATTATCAGGTTTTATTTCTTAATGGACAGCTGTTCTTTAAATATTTTTTAATGTTTATTTATTTTTGAGAGGGGGAGAAGGACAGAGAGAGAGGGAGACACAGACTTTGAAGCAGGTTCCAGGATCTGAGACGTCAGCACAGAGCCTGACACGGGGCTGGAACCCATGAGCAGTGAGATCATGACCTTAACTGAAGTCAGATGCCCAACTGACTGAGCTACCCAGGCACCCCTTAAATGTATTTGCATTTCTGATAAATATGTTCCTGGTTATCTCTGAAAACTATTATTGAAGTGTCTCTTCCTTATGTGTCTCTTTTCCTTCACTTCAATGTACGTATAATACGGCTCAGCCTGTACTTCTCCATGCAGATTTCCATCCATTTTGGAATTGAGTCGTTTCACTATTTCTTAGTATCATTGTGTCTACTTTTCATTCCTTTTGTTGCTTTAAAGTGGTTTTGAGAAAGATAATGGGGAAATGTTATTTTTTACATTGTCTTTTTCAAAGCAGATGTCTCTGTTATCTTTTACCTCAACCATCTTTATATTTCATTTGTGACCTACTTAGTACACCAAAGAACCCTACAATATTTTCTTGCTTTTTTTTTTTGTCTTAGACTAAAAGCTTCTAAGGACAGTTGTTTTTCTTTTTCTAAGTTATCTATATACTGTGAAGCACTTAGCATAGTGCCTTATACAAAAGGATGTGAATAATGGAACATGCAGTTAATGCTTGTTGAGAAGACAGATTATTTACCTCTATGAATAAACATTTTTTTAAGTTTAGTTTTGGAAAACCTAAAGATTTATCTAAAGAAAGATATTGATTACAAAACACCAAGACCTTAGGTTTATTGCATCAAGGGTGAGATTTATAAAATGAAGATACACTTAGAGTTAAGATTAATAAAAAGGAGGAATGAACTTCAAATTAATTGGAATGAATGTTGTGTACTATATCTGATTTTCCAGCTCTAAAACTAGAATGGAACTAAAGGGGTCAGAACTGGTCTGACTTTTGATCTGGATTGAATTGAATTGAATTCAATTAATAGGAAAAAAAATATTTTATTTAACAAATCAAATTAAATAAATTTTGTTAAATTGAATTCATTGGTTTGAGTTGGTACAATTTATTATACTTTGACTAGACTGACTTCAAGTGTAATGGAATTTTATGGAATAGGTAAGTGAGGCCTAGAATGTTGTGACTTGAAGAGAATGTTATAAAATGTTATAAAATGAGTCTTATATACAAAGCACATGGTATGATGTTCTTTGTATATAAGTGAGATTTCTTATCTAGATAGAATTTAATAGAAAACTCTTTGTTAGAAAATTATGCTGAAAATATTTCTGAACACAAAATTAATAATTCAAACATTTTTAGGGAGAATAACTATTATATTATTTTTAGTTTACTTCTTTGTTACCTCAAACACATTCTCTCTCTCTTTCCCTTTCTTTCTCTCATGCGCTTTTGCTGATCTGCTATCCTGGTATTATTTCCCTTCATGAATGCATGTTTAATACTTCCAAAAGGTTAGATTGCATATCCGTTACAGGAGCCTACATTTTTACTTCTCATTATCTTTTTCTCTCTCAAAAAGAATATTCCGGTATTTCTGTCTCCAAGAAACTACCTGCAGAAATAGAAATAATTAAACTTATTTCCTAAAAATTTTTTTCTATATAAGAATTTCAAAGAATCCTGACAATCCTTGGAGTGACTGGGTGGCTCAGTTGACTAAGTGTCTAATTCTTGATTTCAATTCGGGTCATAATCTCTTTGAGATCGAGCCTGCTTGGGGTTCTCCCTCTCGGTCTCTCTCTCTCTCTCAAAATTAAATTAATAGAAAAATTAAAAAAAAAAAACCTCCCAGAAATCAGTTTAAACCTAGTTGTTAGAGAAATGTCAAGTTCATTAACAAAAACAAAGATAAGAAAGGATGGCACATTTTGATAAGCAGAGACACAGGTCGTTGGCAAACATGAGGATTCTAAGCTTTAAAGAATTCAGATGATCTAAACAAAAAAGAAATAAATGTACAGTACCAGGTATAAATACTAATGAAATAAAAATTTCTTGTATCAGCACAAAATGTAAATATGACATTCTAAACTTGCAATTTCTGACCTCTAAACAGAGTTCTCTTCATTGCCCATGGTAAGAAGATGTTTTCCCTTTCTCCTGCACGGTTTTGTGTGGGAGAACTCATCTATCGATGTGACAATCTAAAAAAAAAGACATATCTATATTTGTAAAATTCCATTTCTAATTAAAAAATATCTCCTATATATAAAGATATTTTTGCAATAAATCAGAATATTGACTAATGTCAACTCTTTTATTTTTTCCTGAAAGTCTATTTCTGTATTTTAGGAAAAATAGAATTTTCCCTCTTCATTAAAAAAAGTTACACAAATTTTTTCATCAAATAAATTGGAATCATCCACTTGAAAGCTAAATCTTATGTTTAACATATAATGTATTACTTTAGATTTTGTCACATGAAAATCTTGTACTCTTTACATCTAAGAGAAAGTATAGTGAAGAATTACTTTCTATGTAGTTTGTTTGTTTGTTTATTCATTTATTTATTTTTAGTGGAGGTGATGTGAAGTCCAGACAATTTAATTTATGGGACCAGTGCTGTTCATTATAAAATAAAGATATCTAGGAGCACCTAGGTGGCTCAGCTGGTTAAGTGTCTGACTTCAGCTCAGGTCATGATCTCACAGTTCATGAGTTTAAGCCATGTGCTGGGCTGTTTGTTGACAGCTCAGAGCCTGGAGCCTGTGTCAGATTCTGTGTCTCCCTCTCTGCCCCTTCTCCTCTCATGCTCTGTCTCTGTCTCTGTCTCTCTCAAAACTAAGTAATCATTAAAAACAAAATAAAGATACCTAGTTTTGCGTGGACCAATGAAATAAAAATATTCTGAGCACAGCTGAGCTCTATAAATTTCTAACATCTTACACATATCGCAATTTGAGAATATTTGCATTTTTTTTTTAAATATATATGTCATGGTAGGAGATCTTAAACTATCCTGAAGTCTTGATCTGTATGGAGAAAATTTAGGAGGTCTGGGTATCAAATCTGGCTATGCTATAGCTGGGATACATGACTTCAGGAAGCTTCTTTTCTCTTATTTCCAGTTTCCTTACTATAATATATGATGTCGACTTCAAGAATGTCTTATGATGGTTAATTTATAATACTTTCATAAAATGCCTAGAATGGTGCAGTTACTGAACAAATGCTACATTAATTGGAATAATCAAACTGCTTCAGTGAATGTGATGTTCACTCTTGGTTGGAAGAAAAATCCACTGTCTAATTAATTCCT
The DNA here is from genome assembly GCF_003009895.1 of Hyaena hyaena. NCBI lineage: Eukaryota > Metazoa > Chordata > Mammalia > Carnivora > Hyaenidae > Hyaena > Hyaena hyaena. The sequence goes on along the minus strand of NW_024082343.1, from coordinate 86,022 downwards.
TGAGTTATAACTTCTCCAGATTATCCTTGCTATTTCTTTTCTTCTAATTATAGATTATAAAAACTTATTTTTTAAGGACTTTTAAGAATTAACACCCATTTTTTGACAGTATACTAATTTCCATGAGACAAACACACTGAGAGCTCCTCATTCTATATATTATTCTATTATATATTACAATGTGTTTGATATCTGGTCCTCCTATTTTTCCCCCAACTTCTTTTCATTGAAAAACAAATTTATATATTTTTATGTGCTTGTTCTGACCTGAAGCAAAGAGAAAAAAGTTAAGTGACTCCCTTTCCAAATTAGGACTCACTTGTACAGTATAATGATGTTTTGTAATTTCTGTGGATAGGTCATTTATTAATGCTGGTTTCTACCTTGCATTTTCTTGGATCAGTGGCTCTTAATGAAGCCAGCTGCTATGTCATGAACCCTGTGGAGAGGTCTACATGGTGAGAAACTGAGGTCTCCTATCAACAACAAACATTAATTTGGCAACTGTGTGAGTGAGCTGACTTGGAAACATATCCTCAGCCCACAGTCCAGCCTTCAGATGCCTATCGCCCTGACCAACATTTTGACTGTAGCTTCATGAGAAACTCTGAGCCAGACCCACTCAACTGAGTTATTCCCTGACTCCTGATTCAAAGAAACCATGTAAGATATTGTTTTAAATTGCTAGAATTTTCCTCCAGCAATGATAACTAAAACATGATGTTACAGATAAAAGAATAGCAAACTTTTTCTGTAAGGGGGCAGATATCAAATATTTTAAGCTTTCCAGGTTCTATGGTCTCTGTCGTGGCTACTCAGCTCTGGCATCATAATGCACAAACACCCAGAGGCACAGTATAAGGGATTGGACATGGATATTTTAATAAAATCTGATTTACAGAACAGAGGGTGGGTTCAATTTGGCTTAGATGTTAGAGTTTTCTAATCCCTGTTAGTGGACCAAAAACAAAACAAAACAAAACAAAAGCAAAAACAAAATCTGAAAGGATGGGTAACGTCTTCACAAAACAGTAACCTAATAGTTATTAATGAGATCATTAAAGTAGAAACATTGAGGATAGGGTTTTCTTTTCAATTTTTCTTTCAGATAGATACTTTAGTTTACTTTGACCTAAATCACTATTTTCTCATATAGTTGTACAGCATCTGAGGTAGAGTGTAGAAGAATTTTATACCCTAAAATATCCCATGTTCTTAACTTTAATCAGAGGAAAAAATAAAGATGGATTGAAGGTACAGTGGAAAAATTAAAAGTAGAAAGCTTAATGACCCTTATTTTCTGTGAAGAAGACATTACACTCATCTCTACTCTTCAATTATAGAAGAAACTCCATATAAGCACCCTGAACTACACAGTTATTTATAATACCAAGAGACTGATTTTACAATGTGCAACATTCTCCATTCTCATTAATAAAATGTCTCCTGGCAGTCTGTTTAATAACCATAACATTATTTTATAGGCAAAAATTTAATAGTGTAAAAATATCTTACCAATACATTAACTTTACATATGTTGTATAGATTTTTTATTTGAAAATATTTATTAATAGGAATAGCTAAGTACTTCAGACAAAGGATTAAGTTTTCAATTTTTTTTCAGATGAGGACACAACAAAAGTTTTGAAACCTGTATTGAATTTGAACCTAAAAGGCTAAAAGTTGTAAACTTTACTGATGAATTCCCTTTCAAGGTGGTAACGGGTGACCCATGCATACAGATGACCTATTAGCTTCTATGTCTGCCTCCACCCATTTTAAATTTATACTGCTTTATTATTTTTTTGAAACAGATACGCCTTTCCAAGATTTTGTCCAATATATTTCAAACAATAAAAATATAACAAGGTGATGGGGCGTCTGGATGGCTCAGTCGGATAAGCAGCGGACTTCGGCTCAGGTCATGATCTCGCAGTTAGTGAGTTTGAGCACCGCGTCAGGCTTTTGTGCTGACAGCTCAGAGCCTGGAGCCTGATGCTGAAGCAGAGTCTGCTTCAGATTCTGGGTCTCCTTCTCTCTCTGCCCTTCCCCTGTTCATGCTGTGTTACTCTGTCTCTCAAAAATAAATAAACATTATATATATATATATATATATATAGAATATATATAACAAGGTGGGATCATGACTCATGGCAAACAGAGGTTTTCAATTAAATTGTCCAAATCAATGAACAATTCTTTGCTTAAAGTACTGCCAAGGCTAGATCAAATCTCAATTTCTGTGTGTTCTAAGAGAGCCAAGGGTGATGAGTTATTCCAGAAGTTTGTTTTGACAAACAATGGTAGAATTATTAAACAAATCACTAGAAGGGCAATACATTGTTTTAGAAATTAGTGATGATTATGACCAAATATTATTTCATGGAATGATTTAGTTTGTCATTCAAATGTGTTGACTGCTGTGAATCAAATAGGCTTTTTTAGTGATTTTATACATGCAGCTTTAAGGTGAGTTCCTTATTTTAATGAAAGATTCATTGTTTTAAAATGCAGAGAAAGGTGAACTATAGGAGAGTTTGGCAAAATGGAGGCAGGTTAGGCTCTTGACTTCTGTGAGAACCTTTGCATAATAAATTCCTAGAGGTAGGACAATAGGCAAATAATCTTAGTTGAATTTACTTAATTTATACTTAGGAGTATTTAGACTTAGAATATTGAAATGGTTTGCTTAAGGTCAAAAAAGGAGTATGTGTCAAAATGAAGAGTAAATACTGACATTTCCACTCATCTGCTATTTTTATTGTGTAATGCAAGGTTTTTTTTTTCAAAAATGTTTAACATTTTTATTCATTTTTGAGAGAGAGACAGACTACGAGTGGGGAGGAGCAGAGAGAGAGGGAGACACTAGATCCAAAGCAGGCTCCAAGCTCTGAGCTGTCAGCACAGAGCCCAATGTGGGGCTAGAACCCATGGACTGCGAGATCATGACCTGAGACAAAGTTGGACACCTAACCAACTAAGCCACCCAGGCACTCCTGTGTAATGCAATTTTAAAAACAAAACTAGCACAAAATGATAAAAGGCATCTCACGCTGCATTTGGTGGTGCCACTCAGCTTATAGCTTGCCACTTTCCAAATCTGTACAAAGATAACATTAATGACCATGAGAATCATGGATTAACCTGAAAAAGTAAATTGAATATTACAGTCAATTAATTACATGTTTGGCAATGTCATTCATATATATATATACATATATATATATATATGAATATATATATGATGTTCATGATCATGGAAGTTCATTCACCTATGATTCAGAAACACCTGGATCTTACTTAGCATCAGTTCCACCAATTTTTTGCTGTGTGACTCTGGTCAAACTGTCTCTGAATAGCAGTATCAAGTTGATATGACAATCAAGGTTAGTACTGTACTCGTAACTGAAAACAGAATAAACATTCCTCAAAGCCATTACCACAATGGAGTCAATGGTGTATGGAGATAATTAAACATTTTAAAGCTACCTCTCATGACCAAGGGAGCATATTACATAGTGCTCTGAATATCGGTCAACCTCTCTATGGTAAGGCATGACCAAATGCACTACACTGAAGCTTGTTTCCCTTTAGTAACAATTTCTCTGTAACTTTATTATTAATTTATTCTCTTTTCCATCAGACCAAATGTTTCTTGAGGAATCATATTTAATTTCTTTCCTACTGCATTACCCTTAGTTAGGACACTAATGGAGGCACACACACACACACACACACACACACACACACAAACCCTTAGTAAACATACTTTTATGAACCAGAAATGCTTAGTGAAGAACTAATCCCACCTGAGCCTTACCCATGAAATCATAAAAATACCAAGTTTATTTATCTAACAGTCTATCATTTATCTATCTATCTATCTATCTATCTATCATCTATGTATCTAATTATCTATCTATCCACATACAGCTAGTTTTCCTATGCATTTCAAACTCTATTGGAAAATATCTAGAGGAAAGGAGACTGTCTAGGAGTGTAGACTGAAATAACAATGCGTGTACACATACGCTTATTGCTGCGGTTTCAGCTCTTACAAAGGGCTTTGCAACATGTCCTCCATTTCAGTATATGGTTGATTTTCAAATAGTTTATATAGGTATTACTATTGATTTCTCCTTTGTTCATCTTCTTTTTAGCCAGATTAGCACCCTTTCTCTTTTACACTTAAATATTATTAATCATGCATATTACATGAAAGTCTTTTTATTTTTTATTAAGAGAGAGAATCCCAAGCAGGCTCCATGTTCAGCACATACTTCCAACGCTGGTTGGAAGGGTTCAGTCTCACAATTGTGCCAAAATCAATCTGAACCAAAATCAAGTCAGACGCTTAATCAATGGAGCCACCCAGGTGCCCCATGAAAGTCTTTTAAAGTATAAGTTACTGAATACTGCTTAAGAGAGAGAATGATAACAGAGGAAATAAAGGATAAGACAATAGAAGGGTAGAAGGAGGAAGAGTGGGGAGGGAAGAGGGTGATGAAGGAGAAAGAAGAGGCTGAGAAGAAGAAAATGGTATGGTGATTATTCTTTCATTATTTTTCTACCTCTGCTAACGAAGACAAGGTGTAGAGAGCTGAGGGAAGATGACCACATTAAATAAATTAATAAATGAGTAAAAGCAGAATTTATGTGGCCTAGATTTACTACCATTAGAATAAAAAAGAACGTGACTAAATCCTATACATTAAGTCTGGTCAGGGATTTCATATATTTTTATGCAGATAAAGTTAGCTGTTGCATATAGCTGGGTCATTTTTCCCACCTGGTTCTGTATTAAGTATATTAAGCATTCCTGATTTTATGTTTATTTCACTCATATGATATCTTTGTCTTTGGTCATTTATTTACCACACGAGAGAAGAAATCACAAAGCACATTTAAAAATTTATTTACGGGTACCTGGGTGGCTCAGTCAGTTAAGCATCTGACTTCAGCTCAGGTCATGATCTACTGGTTCATGAATTCAAGCTCCTTGTGGGGCTCTGCATTGACAGTTCAGAGCCTGGAGCCTTCTTCAGATTCTGTGTCTCCCTCTCTCTCTGCCCCTCCCCTATGCATGCTCTGTCTCTCTCAAAAATAAGTAAACATTAAAGAAATAAAATTAAAATAAAAATTTATTTAAAGTTCTGAATAAAAGTGCCATCTCATTGCAAGTAACTTCCCCAGATCTTTGGAAAGTACATGTGCAGTTTTGTTCTTTGTTCCCCTGTGATAGACAGTTAGACATATCAAAGAATTTGTCAGGAATTTCTTAGTTCAGACTCCTTGAAATCAGAGCTTCCATGTAAAACTCATCAGTTTCAACTGCTCCATGATTATTGTGAAGGTGATATAATATTTAATGACTTTTAAAGAGCTGTCTAATCCCTCATTAATTTATTCAGATAAGCCTAACTTGAACAGTGCTAGAAAATATGTATTTTATAAATTATTTTCTTTCAATGTGTTGTTTTCCTTATTGTTCTGACTTTTACAATGATAAATAGCTACCTTTCCCTGCATTTTACAAAGTATAAAGATGAATATTTGATGGTGCAAAATCCCCTTATTGCTAATAGAGTCATTTTATCTTTAGATTTTACTGATGATATTAAAAAAATAAGTGTTACCATAAAGTCTTATAGTTGCCAGAGAATGGAAGCATGTATCTCAAAATCTCTAATTCCTGAACGTTAACTCTTGCAGTTCCATGCCCTCCAAATTCATTACATCCTTTGCCCCCTTCTAAAAGAGGCTAGATTGTTCTCTTAACAGTTCCATTTTACTCAAGCAATGGGTATACTTTTCATTTTCTTTTTCATCCTGAGCTGACTTAGTTGTAGAGTCTTATATTTCATTGGAGTTTTCTAGAATTAAGGTCATTCTGGAAACTAATCACAGCATATCAGACTAATTAGGCAGCTGAAGTTACCTACATAAAGTGCATTTTTGGGTGTCAGTATCATCTCCACAAGTATGTACTGCCTTAAGCTATTTTTGTTAGCTAATCCATAGGAAGTATTAACTGAGTTCTGAGTATGTGCCAGATGTGTCAGTGACCAGCAATACAGAGAGCCTGAGACATGGGCACTATCAGTAATTAACTAATAGTTTAATTCAGAGGCCTGAACTATATCTGTCAAGCCAAATTCAGCCCACAATCTTTTGTAAACAAAGTATTGGTAAGATATTTACTATGAATTATAACGTATATACCAATTTCAGAAATAGTTTGCAAAAATTGTACATTAGAATCTAAAAACTAGAATAGTGTACTTAACAAGTCATTTATTTCTTTTTTTTTTTTGTATATGAGTTTATAACTCATTAAACTTTTCTAGGAACTAAGCCATAAATCTAATACAAACCATTAAGGACCGAAGGAATTAACCAGTATATATGTATAGATAGATAGATAGATAGATAGATAGATAGATAGATAGATAGACAGACAGACAGATAGATACATAGATACCCAGAGTGGTTAAGAAGCTGAATAGGGAAACTAAGGAGTCCAGATAAGAAATCTGCTCTTTTCATTGCACTGAATTCCTTCATTGAAATGAAACTTGATATAATTATCTGAATTTACTCTTGGTTTTGGCTTTCATCCCTTTTATCAACCTATTTTTTTCAAAGATATATTATTTTTAGGCGATGACTCTTCTCCCCAGTGCATGATGTACTCTTTTCCCTTGTCTAAAGTAATAGGTGGAATATATGATTATGGAAGCAGTCCTTGCTGAACCAAGACATCGTCAGGGAAGAAAGCAAAGAAGAAATACCACCCTCTCTTGTTGTCCTCTCATCGGTTGGGCCTGGATTATTGTAATCATCTCCTAATTAGTGTCCTTTATTTGTATGTTCTCAGTACAACAGCCAGAGTGATTCTTCCAAAAGGGAAGTGAGGCCATATTGCTTCTCTTCCCCAAACCCTGCAATAGTTTCCCATTTCTGTTAGAATAAATGCCAGTATTCTTGCTATAGCTTAGAAAGTCTGGATTAATTTGTCTCTTCCCCCTCATACCTCATCCTCTCACATACACTTTGTTTTCTGCCCTCATATCTCAGTACTTTCCCTTGGCTCACTCCATTAGAGTCATACTCCTGGCTCTGCCTTTAAATTCAGTCTTGTTCCACCTCAGGGATTTTACTCAGCCATTCTCTTATAACATCATTTACTTACTTTACCATCTCCTTCAAGTTTTCTTTTAAGTCCTATCTTCTCATTGAAGCCCAACCTGACTGCCTGTTTAATATTACAATCTATACCCTTCTTGAGACCAATTTCTATACCCTATCATAACTTTCCTTTCTATGCATAATACTTATCACTTCCCAACATATTATATAGTCTCCTAATTTATTATGTTTTTTCCTTAATTACTTATTGTTGCTTAGTCTCTACCTGTTGGAATAAAAAACTGGAAGTCAAGGATCTTTTTTTCTCACTGATGTTGCTGAAGCACTTAGAGCATAGTATTCGATAAATAAATACTTGGTGAAGGGGAGGAATGTTGGAGACATTGTTCCCTGGAAATCAAAACAAAAGATTGCATTGGTCTTGATATTATGATAAATATCCTTAAGTCCAAGATATGAGAATAACTGTACCAACTGAGAAATAAGAGGAAGTATGTAATTGTATTTGCTGAGAACTCAGATGTTTTTGTTAGAAGCCAATGCTTAGAAATAGTTTCAGTATGCAGGGGTTTCTCATGTGTTTTGTATACACATGAATGTAATTCATTTATATGTTTTATGCTATTTTCCTTAATAATTTATTTCTGAAATAAAGTTTCGATGTCCTCAAACTTTAAATATAGTGTAATGAGATTTCAAAATAGTGTGGGTTGATTGAAACAACGAGCTTCATTGCTTATTCCTTAGGTAGACAACATAGATCACTTGATTTTTCCATTCTTTGTTTTCTAAGGAATACAATAGCAAAGAAAAATTCAGAATGTTACAAGTGAAAAAAGAAGTTGTAGAGTCATTACAAGATGCCTACAAACCCGTAAACCTTTCTCTCTAGGGAAGAAAAAGAGATTCTATGAAAAACTGCACTTTTCTTATGGGAAATAGTTCTGCAGTTTTGGTTTGCTACTTCTTAGGTATGTGGCCACCAAAGGCTTATTCATTTCTCTTTCTGGCATCAGCTACCAATTGGTATTTAGATACTGAAATAGGTTATTTAGATATTTGCTTCACATTGGGTGGAAAGATCTATCAGAATTTTACTTTAGTCATCTGCTTAAAACCTTATTTGGGGATGAATGGACTAGTTGTTATGGTATAAAAAAAAGTCCCTTTGAGTACTGGAGACCTTAGTTCTACTTCCAACTTAATTATGTTATAGTTTTTGATATTAGGCAACTAATTTAACTAACTAGTCTAATTTACCCACATAACTATCAATCTATAACTTCTACCAAATTTGAGGTTAAAGTGATATAATATTATATAAATGAAGTTTTTTTTCCCCAAGATTTTATTTTTAAGTATTCTCTATACCTAACATGGGGCTTGAACTCACAATTCTGAGATCAAGAGTCACATGTTCTGCCAAGTGAGCCAACCAGGAGCACCAATGAGAGTATTTTTAAAGCATCATTGTTTGAATGTTAAATCTTTTTACAACTATAGTACATTAAAATTATTTTAATTTCATGGTATAATAAAAAAATGTGATGTAATAGGTCGATCTTCTAGAATAAGGTTAGCCAGTTAATAGTCAAAGACAAAAACAAAGAAAAATAAAACCTCAAAATAATTTTATATTTAAAATGTTCACACTCTTCTTGTGATTGATGAACAGATTCCAAAGTTTTGTGATTATTAAGGGTGATTGTTATGATTAGCAACATAATTGACATTGGAAGAAAGATGTGGAGAAATTAAAGGTTGTTGTCAAGGTTGGCCACATAAATAGCTTAGGTCTCTCAAGGTGGCATTGAATTTTGGTTAATTCACCTTATTAAGAGAATAATTGCTCTAAGTATAATTTGTATAACCTCTACAACATGCCCTGAGACTTAGAAGAGATACAGTTAGAACTGACCTGATGTATTATTGTATTATTAATCATAAAAAGGAAGATTTTTGAATATCAAAATCTATGATATGATTTAAAATTTATCATCCAAATAAACTCAAGTTCATATACATCTGAATTGTATATTGCTAAAAATGAACGTAAATAACATAATTGATAAAAAAATAGATTCCTTATATCTATTAGTCAACCCATTCTTCCATTAAGAATTATTAAAAGTATAATCAGACATTTGTTAGGCATAGATTCAAACCTGTGGAATAATCTGAACATAAATTGTGGTGGTACATCTATTAAATGTTTAATATTAGGCAATGATGTTCTAAGAATATTTTTACATATATAGGTGTATGTAAACATTTATTTTTTACATACATCTACTCTACCGATTCAGAGGATTCTTGTTTTCTTTTAGTTTTTTGACAGTATCTCATGGATGTGAGATCTCTGGATAGGTGAAATATTGCTATAATAGGACATTTCATTTAAAGCTAGCTGGTTACCAGGAGTTATGATGGAGAAAACAGTAATAAATTGCTTGTGAAGAGTACTAAAATACCTCAATATGATTTCCTAAATAGTTTTCCTCTAGCTGGCTGGAAGGAAGATTACTTACAAAGCTGGATAAAATCAGTTCAAAGAGAATTTCCAACAGTTTACTGACACTAGCCATTACAAAGTAGCCCAGACTATTAGTAAGCTAACCTCAGTTACATTTCCTCTTATATCACCTTTGAATTGTTCTTGAGGCATTGCTTATTCTCTGGACAGCATTGCCAATACAGTTTAGCTAAGTGTGAGGCCTGCCCGTCAGCATCCTAAGCTCAGTTTTGCTAACCGTTTGGAGAGTAATTACTCCCCAGAGGTTATAGCATGCCCTGTGCAATATGTGCTGAGCAGACTGACAAATTCTGAAAGATCCAAGCCTGGTCTCCTGCCAACTCCAACAGTATAGGAGGATTCTTGGATCCTAAAATACTTCAGATACACAAAGCCAAGCAAGGTCTTCTGGATACTTTCCTTTGATTTTAATTTTTAAAATCAGTGGGTTCCTTGAACATCACAGTTTACTTTCCAATAGAGAACTGAAAACTACCACCCCAAATTTATTCTTTTTCATGTTCCTGGGTAATGCAGACTATTGGAGTTAAGGGATTTCAAGTTGCATCTGTCCTGTTACATTAAATTGGGCCGTTTTGCCAAATAGGATATAATTGATGCAACTTAATATAACACACCAACAGGGATTTCTGCCTTTGAACTGCCCACATTTAACCTTTTGTAGCTTTTAAACAGATAAAATAAACTAACCAAAACTTTTGAAAAACATAGCAATAAAATTTTAATTCTCACTAAAAATGTATAGCTAAGGAATACACAACCAGATCAAATGTTTGACTTTTTTGGTTGATGTATGGATATGCTATATTTCTAACAGTCTTGAAAAATTCAATATCATGTAAATTATTAAAATAACACATAGATTTGTCTCAAGAATATTAATAGGCTTTATTAAATTATTATAATTGATGCTATTTTAGTGTTGCATTGCTTGAGGTTAGCTAAATAAAATAGCTTTCAAGAAGGATACTATATACTCCTCGTTGAGATGGATATTGGGTGATGAAAGAGGAAAAAAAGACCCTACTTTTTTTAAATTGTCTTTTAGAATCCCTCTCTTTTTTAATGCTTTTATTTATTTCTGAGAGAGAGAGAGAGAGAGAGAGACAGCGTGAGCAGGGGAGGGTCAGAGAGAGAGGGAGACACAGAATCTGAGGCAGGCTCCAGGCTCTGAGCCAGCCTCAACACAGAGCCCGACACGGGGCTCGAACTCACGAACCGTGACATCATGACCTGAGACAAAGTCGAACGCCCAACTGACTAAGCCACCCAGGCGCCCCTAGAATCTTTTTTAAAAAAATGTTTTAATGTTTATTTATTTTTGTGAGAGAGACACACACACAGAGTGCTCACAGTGTGAGCAGGAGAGGGGCAGAGAGAAGGAGACACAGACTCTGAATCAGGCTCCAGGCTCTGAGCTGTCAGCACAGACCCCAAGGCCAGCCTTAAACTCATGGACTGTGAGATTATGACCTGAGCCAAAGTCAGACACTTAACTGGCTGAGCCACCCAGGCACCTGTTGTTTTAGAATCTTAACGAAGTATTACAAAAAGTAAAAGTGAACACCCACAGTAATATTTCCCCAATGAACTTAAAACCTAATAAGACAAAATAGCTTATAATTTAAAATACTTAAACTACTAGTAAAACAGAAATATTTGAATCCAGAAATTTTTAGCACATTATCGGGAATTAATTGGTCTGTCATTTTATATGCCACATGTTAACAAAGTTGGGGTAGTTGGAAATGATAACTTTAAGATTATTTTTTTCTAGAGATTAAATTCTAGGCATTTAAGTGGTGAAGTAAGTATCATTTATCTACCAAATTTTATTAAGCTTTTACATAATGTGGCAGTGTTATATGACCAGAGACTACAGCATAGAGTGAATAAAAAGGTCCTTGCTCTTATCTACTTTTCTATTCACAGGACTACTTATGGATATTCCCAACCTATTTCCTCTATAAAATTAGACACTATTTCTCCAAGTGCATTAAATGATCGAGGACATTTTGTAGTAGAGTATGTTTTCTAATCCAGGATGCAATGGCTTCTCATGTTTTGTTTTCATATTTGTCAAACTGATTGATTATTTGTGTATTTATAAAGCAGCAATAACTATATGAACACTATATTACTTAGGGGACAGAACCAAACTGTAGAGGTGCTTTAGACAAATCTTGTCAAGATCTAAATTATGACCCATATATCAAGCAGAAGAAAAAAATATTCTTTGCATGCTTTTACTACTATAAATTAGTTTGCAAATTATTGTTATTTTGACCTCATGCTCTTCCTACTTCTTATTCTTTGCATGAAGAGTATAATTGCCAATATACTTTACTTTGTAATATTCTACAATAATAGAAAATACCTTTGTTAGATTTTTTAAGTCCCAAAGCTATTGTATAACTTGTGCCCTAAAGAAAGTTGTTTAAAAGGAGGAAGGAGAGTATTAATAAGTTGATTAAAAATAACTTATTCAACACCCAATTGTCAGAAATATACAAGGGGCTCCTTAAATGTTGAGATAGATTCTGGAAATCTGATCAGATGAGAAAGTAATGGAATATATTTATCAAAAAGGAAAAAATAAAAGTAAAGAGCAATAAGAAAGTCACCTGAAAATGGAGTTAATTATCAAAGAGGAGGTAACTAACTTTGGTGTAGGGGAGAGATATTTACAAACAAATCACATGATGGACTAAAGATAAGCTCATAATAGAATGGCCTTAGATTTTCAATAGAAATGAATAAACAGAGCCCAAACTTTAGAACAATTCTTAAGTACTACAGAAAAGTTTTGTTTCCTTCTGAAGTTGTCAAAATAAATTTAAGGAATTAACTGCATGTGTTTGGAACAACATTGTCTAACATTTCTGATGCCATCACTGCAGAGAAGAATATGTTTGAAGGTTCAGTGTGCATTTACAAATTTGCTTAACTACAGATTCTGCTGCTGCAACAGAAGCCAAATTAATATGTTTAATAGTTTAAATGATGAGAGTGCATTACTTCTTCTTGAATAGCAATTAAAGCATAAATAGTCCAGGCTGATATAATAGGCTCAAAACGTCAAGAATCCAGGCTCTTCCTATTTTCTTCTTCCTATTTTTTTTGATATTATGTCTTTAATACCTCACACATGAGTTTAAAATGCTGCTCAAGCTCTTGCCATTATATCTGACTTGATAACAATATGAGCTTTAAAAATCCACACTGACTTTCAAAGTTATGTGAGCTAATACATTTCGGTTTTAGAATTGGATTATTTTTAGTTGTGTTTCTTTTATTTGCAGCTGAAAGAATTCTCATTCAGGCCCTGAATCACCCAGAAGGTAATTTCTAAGCTTCTAACCTTGAAACATTAAAGCCTTTAATAATCTGACCATGTTGGAGCACTCTAGTCTTATTACTCATTCCTCTACCGTGTATTTAGTATTACAGAGACACAACAAATTCTCCACAATTTCCCATCCATCTCATGGTCATCATTTCCTATCTGTTTCTACTCTTTTTCACTGTTTAGAATGGCCAGTTTTCCATACCTGCATTTCTTTTGTTATCTCCCAGTCATCATCCTGAGACCAAGCTCAGAAATCACTTCCTTCATGATCTTTCCCTGCTTGCCTTGTAGACAGAGTATCCTTATTCTCTTTTTTGGTAACAACCTACAACTATCTCGATACTCATTGCATTTACTAAGGTGTGCTCTAATTATTTATTTTGTGACTCTAGATTGTGTACTGCAATGAGTTGTATTCACTGTTTTCTTTTCCCCTCCTCAAAACATGTTCTGAGACCCAAAGTAGAAGTTTAATACAAATTATTGAATAAATGAACTAGGTTGTGAAGAAATAAGGATTGAAACTGTCAAATTCATGACCCTTGACACTAGGTTTGTTTTGGAGAGGAAAAATATTGGGCTGGCAACAAAAATGCCAGGAGTGATTTTGACTTTACAACTTATTAGTTTTGTTTTGTTTTTCCCTCAGTCCATTCTGTCATCTGTGATGATTTTCTTAAGAGGATGCTTTTCTACGGAAAATGGCACCTTTGGCTTCTCTTCCTACCTCTAACTCTTACTCATTCCTCCTTAGATATAAAAAGTGACTAATATGATGGGTGAACTTGGAAGGAGCTGGAAGTGGAACTGTCCAATTTGCTTCCTGCATTCACTTTGAGGTATGCCAACATGCAGGCATCAGGTGTTGAGATTTGCTTTTTGCTATACACTGTAATACTCTGCCATTTTAGATGAATCCTGCAATTGCTCCAGCTATCTGAGTAATTATGTATGCAATTATGTATAATTTAATGATGAAGTATTTATAAGCGTCCTTAGCCACAGACCAAACCTCATCTTCCAATAGCTTTATCAGTAACAGATGTAATGCTTTGATCTCCATTCTGTGTCCATATTTCAATGTGTTCTAAACTAGCATGAGCAAAAGAGAAATCCTCAACCAACAGCATTCTCTAAATCAGTAAAATAATTCATGTGCTCACTGGATTTTATAAAATTTTAATTGCAATACCTGACATTATTTCAATCTTAAGATAATTAAATGAATAATACATATTCTGCAAACTCAGGGCATTATAGTCTACGGGAAAATGAGCATCTTTCCAGACATCTGAGTTACATAACATTAGTACTATATAAAAATATTAGTGAGTCACCAACCTAACTGATCATGAGTCACTGGGAAATGTCTAAAAAATAAAGAATCCTTTATAATTAATAGAGGTACTCAGTGAAACTTTCTGGGGGTGGAACTCAGGAATCTAATCTTCTTGTCTGCTTATTTGTTTATAAGCTATCCAGGTAATATTTATCAGCATTTTACCAAATTTCAGAAACTATTTATTCAATGCCCTACCATGCTCAAAATCTAAACCCTCCAATGATTGATGATAACACTGCCAGTACCAAACAGCTCACAGGACTTTGGGAATTATATAGTGAGTTATTAAACTTTTCCACCAAAGTACTAGTATCCACTGAGGTGTTGATTTATCTCACACATAACATATATATGTCCCTGTGAAGCAAAAAGTTGTAACAAAGCCAAAGTGCCAATTTCACATTGCTTTATAATTTCAGAGGCCACCAGCAAATTATCTGTTCTAAATTTTTATAAATACCTCTGGTTGGACAAATGTTTCTAAGTTCGTCCTTCCTTCCTTCCTTCCTTCCTTCCTTCCTTCCTTCCTTCCCTTGCCTTTTGTTTCTTTATTTCTTCCTTTCATGATTACAGAAAAAAGGTCAGAGTTCTGAAATCTTTGAGGAATTCTTTGCCATAAATACTTGACTCCTTCATAAATGAGAGCAAAGTACAGAACTCAGCCATAGAAAGGAAAAAAAAAAGGAAGGGAAGGGCGAGGGAGGAAAGAGAATGAAAAGCAGATTAATGGCAGAGGAAAAAAAATGCAGGCAGTAGTACTGAAATCAGAAGTCAGAATCATTGCAGGGTTAGGAACTACAGGTATTAAAGGCTATAATTTTGTGCAAAGCTATATGGTAGTTGACCAACTTTATCAAATTTACCATCCTTCTTTACTGGAAGTATGGGAGTATTATAGGATGAATGTCCCATTTTTCAAATTATTCCTTTTTTAAAAATTCCTTTATAACAATCTTATTGTAATTGAGTTTTAATTAAATAATTTATATTTATTATTATATTTATAATTTAATTTATATTAGGTATATTATTTCTATAGTCTCTCTATATATGGATACAGATATAGATATATTATTTATAACTTAATTTACTAAATCTGTTAGTTAAGATCTACACTAAAGATATCATTTTACCTACGGGTATGGCTCACTTCTTTAGTAAACTATTTTTATTGGTTCTATACGTCAAATTATATCAGTATTATTTCTTCCTAGGGCCCAAGGTGATACTTCAACTTATTTCAGATTGGGGAGTATTTCTAGTACACTATGAGGCTACCAGTCTTCACATAATACCTGTCAGCATAGAGCCTGCTTTGGATCTTCTGTTCCCCCCTCTCTCTGCCCCTATCCTGCTTGCGTTTTCCCTCTCAAAAATTAATAAAACTTTTTATTTATTTATTTATTTATTTATTTATTTATTTATTTATATTTTAGAGAGAGATGAGAGAGCATGTGTGTGGGGGAAAGGAGCAGAAAGAGAGAGAGAGAATCTTAAGCATGCTCCATGCTCTCACAACCCTGGGATCATGACCTGAGCCAAAATCAAGAGTCAGATGCTCACCCAACTGAGCCATTTAGGCACCCCTTCTCATTCTTTACTTCTAGATTTCCAAGTCAGTCTTAATTTTGTTTCTTAGAGTGACACTTAGCTCATAAATATCAGTAATCCTTTTGCTTGGGATGAGGCTCCCAAAATGTGTTAATTAATCCAAATTAAAAGAGCTGACTCTATGCCACTGCAAGACTGGATTCCCATGTACTAACTCCAAATAGGAAAGAAAGATATTGACCTTTCAGAGAAAGATCCATATGCAACATTTCTGGCTTTTTATATTTTACAACCATTTAATGATCCTTTCAAGATTTTAAAGCCTGAATTACATACACTTACTCAACAGTAAAATCTCTAATCAGGAATACTTCCAGTGTCATAATTATCTAGATTAAACCTGATGGAACTGAAGACCATGTAATATGATGGGTTTTATAATATCTCCGTTAACCTGACCTGGCATGATTATGCTTCTCTTTCCTAGAGCCAGAAGAACAAAGACCAGGCCTTGTTTTGTTTTGTTTTCCTTGACCACAGAGGATAACATAATATCATATCATAGCTTCCCCATTTATCTATTTTATCAGTAAAGAAATGATAAATTAGTGGAATTGAAACACAAAAGCCCTTAGGATTTGTTGAACAAAAGCACTTATTTATGGAGAAATCACATACTTGGAAATATATCTATACATACTTGGTAATATTATATATGTGTAACATAAACTAAGTTAAGCCTTTACATGATCCTCACAAAAAAACATATGAGGTTGGTATTGTCATTTTTTCCACATATAGGTAGGAAACCAAGGTGAAGAGAGGTTAAGTGCCTTGTCTAAATTCAAATGGGAAGTAAAGGATAGTGTCAAAATACTAACTTAAGCAGTCTTATTTCAGAACTCACCCTTTTATTAACTAAGCAATGCAGAGACTCCCCAGCCTGATAAATATGATAAAACTGAACTTGAATTCTCTGTGCTACAGAAGAGTCTGCCAAAATGTTATCTCTTTCTGGTTATTTCCTTTAAAGGTGCTTAACAAAAGTTTATAAGGCTTTCTAAAACTAAGACTGATTCCAAATAATTTGTCCCTATTCCTGATTATCAATATTCTATCAGGGCTGCGGATGCAGGTCAAACATTGTTCAAATCTTTTTTTTTTTTTTATGTTTTTATTTGTTTCTGAGAGAGAGACAGAGACAGAGAGAGACAGAGAGAAAGACAGCGTGATCAGGGGAGGGTCAGAGAGAGAGGGAAGCACAGAATCTGAAACAAGCTCCAGGCTCTGAGCTGGCTGTCAGCACAGAGCCCGACGCGGGGCTGGAACCCACGAACCATGAGAACATAACCTGACCTGAAGTTGGAGGCTTAACCCACTGAGCCACCCAGACACCCCAAACACTGTTCAAGTCTATAAGCTGGAGTTGATATCATCTGCCTTAATAGTTTTGGCAAAAAAAGTGATATTGCATCCCCTTTAATATGACTATAAACCCTACCCTGTAAATACTGAGTAGGCCATTTTTCTCCTGGAATTCTCTTTTTTTGATATTTCCCAGAACCTTCATGGTGAAATGAATGTTTTAACTATATTGCAGGAAAGATTGAGTTGGTCATAGAAACATCTTGTTTTCTTATGTTCCTCTCTGCAGCCATTCTTCGTGTTCAGGTGTATGATCCAAGTTGTACCTAGAGATGCCTGATACAATCAGTCCTCACCTTACTTAACACTCTGAAGCAAAATATGTGATGCAATCACCAAAGGTCAGTAATAGGTTTCTCAATGTCTTGGATATCCAACCTGAATTAATCTGACATGGTCATTAGCAGGCAAAAAGCTCTTCTCATGAAATGATTTAATCTGCAGGTCTCAAGAGTAAGTCTATCTCAAGATAGCCTCATTTTTTATTAGGAAAGAAAATACCTATATTTGAGAATAGAATATATTATCAGAATACCTATATTGTTTTTAAAGTCAAGGACATTAAAGTTATCTACAAGACAATAACAATAACATCAAGAATAACAACAACAACAAAGGCTGTATGATTGTCTTAGAGTATCTATGTGAATAAAACATCCTACTTGGTTTCCAAAACAAAGGGAGTTTCAGTAGTAATGGTGTCTTCACCTCTATTCTACCAAATGGTTACTATCCTCAAAATTCTACCACTGAATATTGGAATAATGCATTTTCTTACAAATTTATTTTTTTTAAAGAATCAAGATTTTATGTACTAACAATCCTTAAATAATTGGCATGGAATAACTAATTATAAGATTTACCATATGAAAGTATATTTACAATGGGCCCAAGCTGTTTTTCAGAATGGAGAGCTAATGGAGGGGGATTGGGCAGGAAAACATTAACAGCAGAGATGCTGGCAGGAAGTAGACATTCTCCTGGTTGTGTGTTGACATCTTGTGATGGAGGAATTAATTTATATTTCTTAATATACAGTGGGTAATTGCTGAGTGCATTTATGTATGAAAAAAATGTCTTTGATGGTTTAACTCCTGGGATGGGAAGACAAAGGCATGGTAATCACTTTTCTTTATATCAACACTCCCAATATTTCCTGCATTTGTAGATTGTTTACTTAGGTTAAAAAATGAAAAATAAGAAAGGAAAAGAAAAGAAAACAGTGAGAAAAAAACAAAAAACAAGGGAAGGAAAGCTGGAAGAGAGTTAGAGAAGAAAGAGAGAACTTAAGAATCTAATATCAACTCAAAGTATATTTGCCCTGAAATTTGGCACTTAAATAAAACTTCTCTTCAGATTTTGTTTTTCTTCTCACATTTTAACTTGGGTAATTTGGAAAATACATGGATAGGGTAAAAGGGGAAGATAGTTTAAAAGTTAAAAAAAATCCTACTGAAACAATTCTAGGACATTTCCTACAAATTTAAATCTGGACTCATGCAGACTCTACCACTGGTGAAATGTTTCTTTTGCTCTCCACTGCCCCATCATCCCCTTTAAAACACACACACACATACACACACATACACACACACACACACACACACACACACAGAGAAAATGCTGATTATAATGAGATATTTTTGTTCTGCTAATTATTTCTTGGCTGAACTTGATATATCTAATGATGACTATGATGATAGTACATAACAGTAATAATAATAATAATAATAATAATAATAATCATGGGGAAGACAAGGAAGGGACAAAGAGGAGAAGGAGGAGAAAAAGAAGAAGAAATGAAAGAATACCTAAAGCTGTGCTTTAATCTTGACCTTCAGTGATTTTTGTGGTAGGCAGAATAATGAACCCCCATGATGTCCACACCCTATTCCCAACACCTGCGAGTGTGTTACCTTAAATGGCAAAAGGGAATTTATAGATGTGATTCAGGATAACCTGGACATGAGAATAGAGTGATTATTCAGGTAGAACCAGTATACTCATGTTAGGCTTTAAAAGTGAAAAACTCTCAGAGCGCCTGTGTGGCTCAGTCAATTGAGCATCCGACTTTGGCTCAGGACATGATCTCATGGTTCGTGGGTTAGAACCCCACATGGGGTTCTGTGCTGACAGCTCCGAGCCTGAGGCCTATTTCATATTCTGTGTCTCCTTCTCTCTCTGCCCCATCCCCACTCATACTCTGTCTCTCTCTGTCTCAAAAATAAATAAGTATTAAAAAGAATTAAAATAAATAAAAGTGAAAAACTCTCATCTGCAGTCTCAGAAGAATGTGACTCTTGTTGCTGACTCTGAAACACAGTTAGGTATGTACACAGGTGGAAGAGAGTCTTCTTGAATCTGGGTGAACCCCTAGCCGGTGGCCACCAAGGAAGAATCTGGGACCTCCAATTTACAACCACATCAAACTAAACTCTGTTAAAACCTGAATGAGCAGGGAAACAGTTTCTCTTCTAGGGCCTCCAGGAAGAAATGTAACCCTGCTAACACCTTGGCCTTAGCCTGCTGAGAACTGTACTGTACTTCCTGCATACAGAACCTTAAGATAATAAATGTGTTATGTTTTAAGCCACCAAGTTGTAATTTTTATGGAACCAATAGAAAACAAATACAAGTATCTTATATATTTTTTGTTTTGTTTTGTTTTTGTTTTATGTTGGACACTCTCCTCCCTCCCAAAACATGACATTATACCATATTTGTTAAGAATTGGACTCTGGAGTTAGATAGACTGGAGTCAGTAACTCTGGCATTAACACTGGATGATTTTAGGGCTGTCTGCTCTGGTCTTTTGCTTCCATTTCTTCATTTTTATAATAAAAGCAAGTATAAAAAGTGTACCATGAGATTTAAGTGAAGCAATGTAAGTAAATAGTACAATGTTTCATAAATTGCTAGTATTTAATACATATCAACTACCATTAATATTAGTAGGAGTACTACCTTAGTAGTACAGCAGTTGTTGTGACAATTATTGTTGTAGAAGTATTTTGAGAATGCTATTGAAAAAAGTGATTAAATATCATTTAAGGCCTGCTCTTCATGATTTCTTTCTTTAAAATATTTATTTAGTTTGAGAAAATTACATTTATTTACTTTTGAGAGACACAGAGAAACGGAGCCTAAGTGGGGGATGGGCAGAGAGGGAAGGAGACACAGAATCTGAAGCAGGCTCCAAGTTCCAAGCTGTCAACACAGAGTCCACATAGGGCTCGAACTTACAAACTGTGAGATCATGACCTGAGCTGAAATCGGTCACTGACTGAAGCACTAGGAGCCCCATAATATTTATTTATTTTTGAAGGAAAGAGAGACAAAGTGTGAGTGGGGGGTGGACAGAGAGAGAGGAGACACAGAATCTGAAGCAGGCTCCGGGCTCTGAGCTGTCAGGACAGATTCTGAGGCGGGCCTCGAACTGCCGAGGCATGAGATCATGACCTGAGCCGAAGTTGGATGCCCAACTGACTGAGCCACCCAGGCACATCTGTCATTTCAATTCTCACATATAATATCATGAATCTTAGAATCTTAGTTATCTTAGAAACGTAATTTCCCTGTTGCATCTATAGCACATAAACTTCCTATTTCATCTTTTGTTTATTAAAAATATAAATGGAAGTGTCTACATATTTTCACTTCCATTGCCTTGATCATCTGCAACATGTATATAGTTGTTTTAAATAATTTGCAAAGAGATGACCTTGGCATCAATGCATAACATAATAATGTTGCTCTTCTATATAGGACAATTTAGGAATCATCTGGAGTGGAGAGAATTGCTGCTTTCACCAGTGTAGAACCCATTGTTCGAAACTGCATGCTCTTTAATTCAGAGAATTGCTAAATACTTGGAGTTATTTTTCCTATCATGTTTTAGAACTTGCTTACAGATTCCCCCCTCCTTCCCTTTCAAATGAGAAAACTGAAGCTCACAGAGTTGAGTAATGTTCACAAGACCCGCCTAGCTAAATGCTTGTGCTTATGAGTGTGTGTGTGTGTGTGTGTGTGTGTGTGTGACAGTTGGTACTGAAAACATTAATCGGTTTCAGAGTATATACTTCTCTTAAAGTGTTTATTCATCATCTTTCTCATTCTCAAAAGGCGAAAATAATCCATTGTATCCCTTCTTA
Source organism: Hyaena hyaena (assembly GCF_003009895.1). Taxonomy (NCBI): domain Eukaryota; kingdom Metazoa; phylum Chordata; class Mammalia; order Carnivora; family Hyaenidae; genus Hyaena; species Hyaena hyaena. The sequence goes on along the minus strand of NW_024082343.1, from coordinate 64,522 downwards.
CAAGTTACTTCCAGTTTGACAATAATAATTACAATGCAGCTCATAAGAATAAAAAGTTCCTCAGGAAACTCACAATAGACCTCCCCTAGGACCCAGCAATAGCACTGCTAGGAATTTACCCAAGGGATACAGAAATGCTGAGGCATAGGAGCACACGGACTCCAATGTTCATAGAAGCACTCTCCACAATAGCTAAAACATGGAAAGAGCCTAAGTGTCCAGCAACAGATGAATGGATCAAGAAGATGTGGTTTATCTATACCATGGAATACTACATGGCAATGAGAAACAATGAAATCTGGCCATGTGTAGCAACATGGATGGACCTTGAGGGTGTTATGCTGAGCGAAATAAGTCAGGCAGAGAAGGACAAATATCTTATGTTTGCACTTATAGGAGGATTAGGAGGAACTTGACGGAGGAACAAGGGGGAGAAGAAGGGCGGAAATGGTGGAGGAAAGAGAGAGAGGCAAACCATGAGAGACTCTTGAATGCTGACAAAAACGGAGGACTGATGGATGTGGGGGGGAGGGGGGATGGGCATGGAGGAGGACACTTGTGGGGATGAGCACTGAGTGTTATGTGGAAACTAATTTGACAATAAACTATTTGTAAAAAAAAAAATTCCTATAGAGAAAAATTTATCATAACAAGTGGATTTGAAAGTCTAAGCTACACAGTTTTTTAGTTTTACTTGTATTTTTTTCTTTTCCTTTCTTTTGAGAGGTGGCAGAGGGAGAGAGAAGTATTAAGCAGGCTCCACACTCAGCCTGTAGCCAGATGATGCAGGGCTGTGTCCCATTACCCTGGGATCATGATCTGAGCCAAAATCAAGAGTCAGATGCTCATCCAACGGAGCTACCCTGGTGCCCGGAGGTATACAGTTTTAATTCAGTGTCTAACCCATAGACTGATAAAAAATAGAAAAGAGCCAAGTAAATGTAACAAGTTAAAATAAACCATTAAGTGAAAATCATATTTTAAAATATAATCTTCCATTTTCTCTTAGCAGAAGTGCTTCTTACTTAAATCCAATTAGTCTGAATTGAAAAGATACTAATCAGTTTCTATTGTTGCATTGTTTCCCAACAATGACTAAACTTGGGGAGGAAATCAAGTTCTAAGGAAAACACACCTCATCCTTATGGATTTTCCAGACTAATTGTTTATAGTGTTTGGACTGACCAGTGTTCTTTTCAACTACCTTCCAGTTCTTGGACATTTCCAAGAGCACATATATGTTGCATGCATGTGCACATACACACAGCCACATTTATTGGAAGATATTACAGAATTAAGTATCTCATAATAAAACAACATGGTCTATTGGAGAATCAACTCTAATGGAAAAGCAAGAGGTAAAACAAATTAGGCTTTATACATGTAAAGAGAGGGCAAGTACATATAGTACACATTGGAGGAATGGGCAAAGTTACTGAATAAAGTGAACTTAGTCATAAAAGACTGTTTCCAAGTAACACAAGAAAGAAAGTGTAAGTTTAAAGAAGTGGGAATCGGGGTGCCTGGGTGGCTCAGTTGGTTAAGCCTTCGACTTCGGCTCAGGTCATAATCTCGCGGTTCCTGGGTTTGAGCCCCGCATTGGGCTCTGTGCTGACAGCCAGCTCAGAGCCTGGAGCCTGTTTCAGATTCTGTATCTCCCTCTCTCTCTGACCCTCCCTTGCTCATGCTGTCTCTATCTCTCTCAAAAATAAATATAAAAAATTTTTAAAAATTTAAAGAAGTGGGAATGAAGGCCATATTTTTAATTCAATTGTATCCATAAAACAGTAATATAATTATTTCTTCTGCAGTGGTGAAAAATGAAATTTTGAATTTGAGAGGTCAGGAAGATTAGAAAACAAATATTCACTGAAATCTCTACTAATGCTCTCCTTTGCACGCGGAGATTATGCTAGTAACCTACTTGTTTTTCTGAAGGAGTTTTGTGTCCAAATCTAAAGTTTGAGGTTCCCAATCTCTTAAATTTGTTGAGTCTTAGGGACCTGTAAGGCCTAGGTCTAAAGTATACTCTATGAACCCAAGACCAAGAGCAAATATAAACTAGAATTCCAGTTAAAATCTTGTATGTATTATTATTCTACCCACTAAACCGAATAAGGATTCTGACATACTATCTGACAAAATCATAGGTGCTTAATACTTGCTGTTTGAATGAATTAATACCTTTCACATACTTTCTTACAAAATAAATCTACCTTTCTTTATATTGTATATTCCCATATTTTTACTGTATAAAATGTGTGTGAGGAAGTCAATTTGTAAAAAATCGACAAAACTTAGGATCATGTATCATTTGTTATATTTGCTTTGGTATAGTGTTTTTTAATTCCCAAGGAAATTATCATAACCTTTGTCTATCATCATCATTTATAAATTCATCACTTGTAAATGATATGGAACAATTTGTGTCATTGTCATGTGTAAATTCAAGCAGTAATTGACATCCTCATAGGATTGTTTGGAAGATTAATTTAGATAATATACTTGTGGTGAGCATAACAAGACATAAACTTGTTGAGTTACTGTGTTGTATACTTAAAACTAATGTAACATAATGTATTATATTTAAATAAAAAATTATATCAGATAATACATGAAAAATGCCCAACATTATTCCTAATTTAGAGCAAATATTTGTAAATGTGAGCAACCATTATTATTATATAATAACTTATTCTCAGAATCTGTCTAATTATTACCAGTTGTCATCCACAATTGAATGTGGTAGTGTTTTATAAAAGTATACTTGTTTTCCCTGGTGCCTCTGACAAAAATTGACAGGATATATTAAATGAAAGTGTCTCCTTCAGGACTGTAAAACATCTAAAATGGTCTTCTTTCACTGAAATCTCTCTTCTTGCTCACTTTTATCTCATGAGATGTTGTGAAACCATATGCAATTTCATCCCTTCACTTTGTTCTATTTGACCAATTCCAATTTTGATTATACAGTGTTTTTCTGGATGATTGTTCAGTTTTCCCTCTTTTTTTTTTCTTTGCTGATGTAGATGTGAATTTCCACCATTACCCACTGCTTAAGTGTAGCTTCCTGAATCCATTTGAGCAGGAAGTAGTCCCCTCTTCCTTTGTAAGTCCAAAGCACTCTGTCTGTATCTGTTATTACCCTTATTTTTTTGCTCAAGAGTCATTTATCTGAGATTTCTCCCTCCTTCTGAACTTGAGGGTTTACCCTCACCCACCTTAGACTTTTCCTTTCATCATGCAAAAGTTAGTGTTCACAACAGTTTATTGAAACTAATTTGACCACAGCATTTCCATGTGGTAAATGACATGGAGAGCAAAGTTTCAAGGTTCCATGTACTGTTCTATTCATCTTCTAGGGCCTTGGGAGATGCTCAACTGATGTTTTCACATGGAAACAGATTTTTATGTTTAGAATACCTAAAATATTTTAGGATCTAATAAGGCTATGTGACATTCCAAAGTCTGCTTCATCACATTCCCCATTAAATAATGTTGAGGGGCACCTGGATGGCTCAGTCTGTTAACTGTCAAACTTTGGCTCCAGGCATGATGCTGCAGTTTGTGGGTTCAACCCCTATATCGGGCTCTGTGCTGACAATCCAGAGCCTGGAGCCTGCTTTGGATTCTGTGTCTCCCTCACTCTCTGCCCCTCCACTGCTTGTGCTCTATTTCTCTCAAAAGTGCATAAACATTAATTTTTTTTAGTAAATAATGTGGAAATGGCTCCAGGCATATCTGCTAACAATTTGATTGAAAGTTGAGATGTAGCTGATACTTGGGTTGAGTGAAGTTTAGGTTTCCATGTATATTTAGTATAGGTTTAATACTAAAAGTATATGTGTATTCATGTACGTGCATATGCATATATATGTATGGAGATATGTACTGAACATAATGTATACATGTATATTCATGTGCATATGTATATATATGTGCTGAATATATGTTTATACGTGTGTATAAGTATTTATATGTATATATGTGTATATATATATACACTAGACATAAAATGTGTGTGATGTTTTGTTTTTTAAAATTTTTAATGTTTTTTCATTTTTGAGAGAGACAGAGAAAGAGAGAGAGAGAGAATGAGCAAGGAAGGAGCAGAGAGTAAGAGAGACACAGAATCTGAAGCAGGCTCCAGGCTCTGAGCTGTCAGCACACAGCTTGACGAGGGGCTCAAATTCACGAACCATGAAATCATGACCTGAGCCAAAGTTGGCCACTTAACCAACTGAGCCACCCAGACACTCCATAACGTGTGTATTTTAAGTGTGATTTGCATTCACTTCCATGTAGCTAAGTTATTACTAACCACACCACTGTAGAAATAACTTTCATCTCACTGACTCACAATGAAGGTATCACATCCAGGGCCGAGGTTTATCTCAGAGTATGAACTTTTCCCATTGCTTTAAAGGCCAGATATATGTGGCCTGGGATGAGGAAGAAGGTGTAAATTACATAAAGTCAATAGAAAATCTATACAGTGCTACAGTTTATATATGAAAGACGCTTGATGGAGTTTTTCCGTTATTCCACAACATTAAACATTTATATGACACTACCAATAAGAAGATGTAAACCTGAAAGAAATGAAATATATTAAAATCAGCCAAGTTAGAAGAATTCAGATTATCTTTTTAATGTTCTCTGTGGAAATAATATAACAAACATATTCAACTTTGAGGGTACTGATATAATTACTTTGGACAGTTCATTCATGGACATTTCATAATAATTTTCTGAATTTTGTGTTGTTAGTGGTATTAAACATTTTCAAACGTTTAATGTGTTCTGGTTTCTTTTATCAAAATAATAAAATATTTAATTTTTAAACCTGACCGTGTATTTGTAAATTTGTTTTTTTCCCCCCGCAGGCCTCTACTTATTTAAGTCTTAGGCTTCATAAATCTGACCCTTCTCTGGGAGAGTGGTGTGCTAAGCATAGGTTCTTAATATCTTACTTCAGGTAAGTCAAAAGCACTGTATTTTTAAATATTTAGGTCAATTAGGAACATAGAGAAATACTTCAGGAATAATATCTAATAGGAAATTCTGTTGACAGATTAAGTCAAAGAAATATGTAAAAAAAATGGAAAAGGAAACATGATTCAACCTAGTTATTTCTAAACTAATGGTAAACCAAATAGTCTGTAGAACAAACCAAACAGTCTTAGTTTCTTATCATTTTGACCATTTTCTGAAACCTTTTTCTGCAATCCACAAAAATCATGGTTATGACATTGTTTTCTTATTTTCTTCTAATTGGAAAATTTCATCTTACACCCTCAATTTTTTTTTATTATTTTTTCTCTTCTACTAAATAGATTATATAGCATGAAACAATTTAAGGGTTTTAATAAATCTAGAAAGTTATCTAATCCAAACACTAATGTAACAAATATCTACAGAATTTTTATCAGATAAATAAATGTGAATGCTGGTAATGATTTTGATAGCACTGATTGTACATACATCCCATTTAATTTTGAGCAAGATATATTAGATATCTTCCACACTTTATGTTGATTTTTTCCTTTGATGTTTTCCAATCACTTACATATGTCTTCTTTTTAAAGCCCTACAGTTACATTTCAGTCCCTTGTTCATTTAACAGTCTATCAAATAATTGAGAATATTTGTCATGTCACCCCTCTATACCCCTAGGAAATTCTGCCAAAGAGTTACCACTATTCCCAATAAGAAACCCTATATTCTATAACTTCTTTACCAATCTGGCTATTTTCAGTTTATTAATACTTTTTTATAAAGCATGGCTTTCAGAACAGAACATGATATCATGGTTGTTGTCTATTGAGAAGAGCAAAGTGTCATCTTGTGGATGTCCTCTTTCTAGTTCTGTGGCCAAATAATACTGTTGAATCATCTTAATGCAACCATTGAGAAAAAAAATCTATCCTATCTATCTATCTATCTATCTATCTATCTATCTATCTCCTGACTATTTGTCCATGCTCTTCCAAGATCCCTTGTGAAACTGCATAGTTAATTGGAGGGCTCCTAGCAAAGACCTCTTACACATTCTTATTAATTATCATCTGTTGGAGACGTCTGGTTGACAGAAAACTTAGGGTGACCTATGGCCAGAAGTCAATGAAGAGCTGAGACCTTCAGTCCAAAAATTCAGAAATGAATTCAGAACTGAATTATGCCAACAATCACATGTGCTTAGAAGCTGACACCTTGACACCTTGATTCCAATCATGTGACAGAACTTGAAGTGCACTTGTGGAATTTAGAAAACAAGAAAGAAACAAAAAGCAAGGTGCACAGTTAAATTTGAATTTAGATAAACCACAAATAATTTTTTTAGGATAAGTATGCCCCATAAGATATTGAGGAAAATATGCTTCAAAACAAAAATAAAAAACAAGCAAACAAACAAGCAAAACATTGGTTGTTTATCTAAGCTTCAAATGTAGCTAATGCCTTATATTTTATCTGGCAGCCCCACTTGGAGACAAAGGATGAAGCTACACCATGACTCAACCCTTGACCGAAAGCATGTATAGGATAATAAATGTGTGTTATTTTAAAACACTATCTTGTGGGGTAAGTTGTTACACAGTAATAAAGAGAAAACCAATATACCATCTTGTTAAACTTAGCCCATTTTCCAACAAATCAAACTTATTTGGGTCTTGAGTCTATTGTACTATATACTCTTTCAATTTCTTTTTCAAAAATCCATTTTCTATGTTCATCTAAGTTAGTTAAAAGTAATTTATTAGGAAATAGTTGACAGTAGACACAATATGTCAGTAGAGAACTCTATTTCTCTTGGCACAAATTAACTACATGAAGCATAGTGGTATTACTGTGATTAATCAGCTAAATACTTATATAATTTATTTTTTGCCTCTCCAAATATCTACAGTTTTTATGGAGTAAATCAAAAGAGCACTTGCATAAATGTTGCTGGAGTCTAGTTATAGTTTGTCTAGTTGACCTATTTATTATCAACTTCAAGGATGATTTGTTTCACTTGTTTTTAATGGATTGTGCTCTTGGGTTCACTGTTTTTCCCTTGAAATTATGCTCTTTGGATCACTGTTTCTTCCTTGAGATCCTCATAGACATAAGGTGAATACAAAAATAAATTAGAATTTTGCCTCTTTTAAACACTAAGGTCATCAATCTATAAAATATAGATTGAAAATAAGACTAGTAGCCATATATGTCAATATTTCAGATACTTTCAACACTCCATGAACATCATTAATAGTAGTTTAATGGTATTATTTGCAGTTTATTTTTCTTATCTAGTGTCAAATTTCATTCTTCTTAGAGAATGTCCAGTGTAGGGAGAACTGGCTCAACAGAAAATATTACATTATCTTTGGCTTCATGGACTTCCCAGAACTTTGAAAATACTGACTCAAATAAATTTAGCATTTACTTATCTTTACCTATTGGATTTTAATTTTATCACTGTTCTTCATAATACCTCCATTTTTTTCTGGCAAGAGAGAAAACTTTCTCCTAATTATTTCTCTATCATATACTTTCTGACAAAATATGTTCTACCCTCCTCTGAAGGGTTCAAAGAATAGAGAATGGTTCTAACAATAAAGCAAAATATATTAGAATTATGATTCATATGCTATAAATCATTTAATTCATGAGTCATTAACTAACTGAATTGCATGATAAAATATATTTTTCTGCAGTGAAGTTGGAAAATTTTACTTATGCATTAATCAGATGTTAAATTACATGTAAAAGAAAACTAATCTCTGATAGCATTTGAGGGATAAACCAAGTGATACTAAAATGAGCAAATTACTTTGGTACACATTTTTATGAATATTTCTAGAAGTAGTCAGTAATTCTCAAGTAGCAGGATCCATAGCAGATTCAAGGACACAGGTTAAGATCCAGATTCTAGGCCCCGATCCAAATATTTTTACTCAGGTGGTCTGAATAATGACCCAGATATATGGGTTTTTAATCAAAAATTAATAGTGATTCAAATGCTTCTTCTCACCTTGAGAAAAAAAAAATATATTGTGCGTCCTTCACACTTCTTATAATATTTCAGGAAAAGAAAAACAGGTTTTATGAGAGATGCAGCTTTTGTTATTTCGTTGTGTATCCAATGAAAAGAAAGCCAGAGAAGGAATACACCAGGGGTTACAGCATAGCTTAATAAATGATTCATTTGAATAAACCTGACAGCAAGGCTCAGCCTTACAGGCTTTGGGGTTCTGACCTTTTTATTCTTCCATATGCTTTGTAGGGAGAATAGAATAATAATAAAAAAATAGTGCCTTTATTCTGACAACTTTTATATAACCCTTGCCACTTCAGATCTAGAAGAACACTTGCTCCTTGTAAGGTCTGCAGAATCTAATAAATTGCCAAAGAATACTAATGACAAAGACGTAAAGTCCTTTCCCATTGAGAAAATTGAAAGGACACATTCTGCAGGTAGGGGTCAGTAGAGAAAGACAAAGACTAACATTTCATTCACAGATTCATGTTCTCTAGCACCTTGCTGCTCTCTTGACTGAGGAAGTCCACAACGCTTTTATTTTTCCCCTTTGAGAGAGAGACACAAAGAGAGAGCCTGTGTGTGAGTAAGGGAAGGGTAGAGGAAGAGGGAGAGAAAGAGAGAATGTTAAGCAGGCTCCATGCTCACATGCCCCAACACAGGACTCAATTCCATGACTGTGGGATAATGACCTGAGCTAAAATCAAGAGTTACACACACTCAACTGACTGAGCCATCCAGGATCCCCAACACTTTCTGCACAAACGCTGTCACTCTCCAATACTATTTTCAATACTATTTTCAAAGCATTCTCCTTCCACTTTATTCCAAAGTCTCATGCCTTCACCCATTCTTCAGGAGGGACATCATCTGAGACCATTAACTTTCACTCAACAGAAGTGTTGCTACTGGACTTGCAGTATTCCTCAGTCGGCCCCCAGCTTGAGTGGGTCCAATGACCACATGGCTGGCATATTTAGAACCACTTCTTCCCATGGCTTTGATCTTCACCACTCTCTATTTTATATCTATATTTCTACTCTGAGATTCTGGAACCTGTCGTCCTCTGAGATGCTGTACCTGTGCAATTCAGACACTTCTCCATCTAAAGAGAAATGCTTATCCTGACAATCCTCTTGATGTGACTTGTTCTAAGGAGCAAAATAAGTAAAATAATAAAATTTGAGAAATATCATGAAGAAAACAAAGGAGGTACAAAGGATGTAAGTTAGAGGTAAGTTAGGTGAAAATACAATGTCTCAAAATAATAAATCTCAGTAATTCCACAGAATAAACACTTCTTATTCAAAACTATTATATCAAAGAATATTCTCATATTATTTTAAATTCTATTAAAATTACTAAATTTTAGTTTTATGGTAAATCTTGGAAGATATGCTGCATTCTACATTCATTGAAAAGAATATGTGTTCTATAGTTGTCTATTATAGGTGTCTAATAAGTCTAAACATAATATAATGTTCTCAAAATAAAATCACAATAAAATGTGTTAGTAAAATCACCCTTCTTTCAAGATTTTTCAAGTTTGCTTAAAAGCTTACATAACTGGATTGAAAGTCAAGAGTTTTTATTTTCCCAAGACAGCAGTGAAAAGTCTAGTAGATCATTATTCTTCATAATCAAGGACAGAAATAAAAGAGAATAATCTTTAAGTCATATAGTTACTATAGCACTTTATAATTATTAAGCAATTACTATGCTCTAGGAGCAATACTAATTTTTAAATGATTTAACTTATCTCAAGATTCCAGCTACTTACTCAATATTTTCAGATAAACAACTGACTGATATCTCAAACTTTATATTCTTGTACTACAGCATTTGAATTCTATCGGCAAATTGTCTTCCCTTGTCCCCAAATTTCCCTATCATTAAATGATCTCATAACTGACCGATTCTTTATGGAATCACTCTAAAAGGTCAACAATCTTTTCCCAGTAACTATTAGCATAAGTAGAGACAAATTTTTTGTGAAGGATGTAAATGATTTAAACCTCAGTATCACTGACTGCACTCATTCAAAAAAACAAATGCACAATTATTATATGCAACAAGTATATGTCTCATACATATTTTGCAGCATATATCCAGCTTTACACAAAGATTGCATACTGGATCATTCCTATTTTCTGAAATTCTAAAACAGGCAAAACTAATCTACGGTGGTTGAAATCAGAACAATTATTGTTTTCCCACGGGGGGAGGTATTGACTGGAAAGGATAACAAGGAGACATTCTGGATTGAATGATGGGCTCTCTATCTAAGTTGCTTGGTAAAATACACAGGTAGCTTAGTTTTTCAAACTTAATTTACTGTTCATTTAGGAGTAGAACTATGTAAGGTGAAAACATCGTCTCAAAAAGAAATGTTGAGGTCTATTCTACTGAATTACTCCTTATGAACTTATTATCATTAGCAAAAGGCAAGTTTCTCCTCTGTTAGAATTTTAATAATCCACTGGCTTTCCTTCTTAATCTGCATTGACCTTTTTGTAGACAAACATATTTTTCTTCTTTTAATTCACATTAAATTCACTCCATTTTCTTGTAAACCTCTTATGTGCTATTCATGGTTAGGTACCAATAATTCAGACAAAAATTAGACAATTTCACTGTTTACAGGAGATGATTGTCAAGAAGAAAATAGATATGCTACTAGTAAGTGTAAATGAAAATTATCGGTGCAAGAAATGACTACTAACCTATCTAACTTTTAGAATGCTAATAACTACAAAAGCAATGACAAATCTGAGATGCAATCATATCCCTGGCAATGATTATTTACCTTTGTTACTTTGAGGATGTAACTTTCAGGTAAAGACAAAGAATCCTATAAGAAAGACTACCTATCTGGTGTAATTGAATATTCCAATAAAATCAGACATTCTCTAGTTAATTTTGGATAAACAAGTTGTCAAGAACCGTGAAGGATCTCACCAGTTTGAATAGTTACTATGACACTTTCTTGTTTGATAGAAGACCTGCAAATTCCACGTCAGAGCCAAAGGATTATAGCAGAAGTAACCCACAGAAGTAGCATTAGTGTCAGCATTTTCTTGTTCTTGTCTCCTGAGCCATAATTCCTACAGGATGCCAGAAAGGTGAGACATGTACACATAGTAGGTTGAGTTACCAGAGAGGAACCCTGAGCACAGGAAATGTAAATCTTATACAGTGGTCAGTAAGCACACCACCCTGTGCTCCACAGAGAAAGGAAAATTATGTTCAGAATACTGGATAGTAAGTTAGCATATCTTCTGTTTGTTCCAGTGGGAGATACTTTCTCTATATCCATAGCTGATCAGTATAAAATCTTTGTAAAGTTAGTGTAAAGCAAAGTCCATAATGTTTCTGTCCACAAATTGTGCAGAAACACAAGAGACTCATAGGGGATATTTTTCCAATATAAGTTAGACATGTCCCTGAATTGCTTTAAAAAATACATTCCTTTATATGTGGCATGATATTTAAGTAGCTACATTTTAGGATTTCAGAATCACACTCTCTGACATCTGTCATTGTAGATTATTCTAAGAGTGTGGGTTTTTTTTGGACAGAGTCAAGTGGATATTTCAAACATGCTCACTAGCAGGTAACAATGTATTATTGCCAAGTATCATCTGAAAAATTTCCTCAGTATTGTGCTGTTCACCACTGATGATATTCCGGCTTATGAAATGCTATATGTAGTCCGAAATAGAAGGAGACTCTATTTCTGATCTAATTAAGACTCTCGTAAAATGAAAGCATGAAAATAATTAGGGACAGAAAAGTTACTTTGGCAGTACTACAATATTAATGCAGCGAATGGATTTCAAAATTTCTATACTCCATTAGGCATTTGGAATTCTATTTTTTCTCAAGTCTGTGATATTTACTGGGTTGACCCGTCCAAGCATTGATAATAACTCTTGGGAATCACATTTCATTTGGCTCTCTTTCTCAGTCTGGAGAGAATTTCAACTTATCTGATTGAATATTTGGCATTAGTGGACCACAATGTCCTGTAGATTAACTTTGAAGATCTACACTTGTACTTTATACCTGAAATAGCATTCTATTAATTTGCTGTCCAATTTGAGATCAAAGCCTTTGTACAAGGAGGGGCTATCTGTGAAATGAGGCATAGTGAAATGTTTCTGACATTGTTTAGACTCAAGAGTAATTAAACTTGGGGAAACAGATTGAAAGAACAGGAGACAGACATATTTACAGAATAATTACTATATTAAAGATACTAAACCTCATTTATACCTCCCAGAAACTCTGTGGTAAATGTCATGACACTTATTTTATTGGAGTAAGGTTGAAGGTTAGAAATTTTAAGAAATTTTTCCAGAATCCTATAATGATCATTGAATTCAGTCAGCCTACTTATTTTCATTGTAAGAAAAATGAGATTCAAATTTTGGACTAAAATCCTGGCTTTATAAAAGCTCATTCAATAATACCCTTATGATGGTTTGCCCATTTTGCTTCTCACTCCATGCATTAACACATATAATCAATACTACACCACACGATTCAGGGAAAGAGCACCATGTTATTATAGCTTGGTAGCAGGTATGCCTTTGGGAGGAGAGAGATCATCATGACCTGCATAAAATGTTAGTTTATGTTCTCACAGTAAAAATAAAAATGAAAGATAAAATGGCAGTTACCTGGAAGTATAAATCTTTGTCTAAATGTCTACTACCAAAAATGTATTACAAGGAAAGGATATGCAAATCAGATATTGCAACTATAATATCATATTTTATTTTAAAAAAATTTTTTTTAATGTTTTATTTATTTCTAGGAGAGAGAGAGAGAGAGAGAGAGACAGCGTGAGCAGGGGAGAGTCAGAGAGAGAGGGAGTCACAGACTCTGAAACAGGCTCCAGGTTCCGAGCTGGCAGTCAGCACAGAACCCGACGCGGGGCTCGAACCCACGAACCGCGAGATCATGACCTAAGTGAAAGTCGGACGCTTAACCGACTAAGCCACCCAGGCGCCCCTATAATATCATATTTTAAATTGCTGGTCAGGACTACATGTCTAAAAGCAGATCCAGGGGCTCATTTTTCTCATTCCCTTAGACATTAAGGAAACATGTATTTAACTTTCTAGTCCATATTTTTGCAGTCCTGCAGAGGAGAGAATTGATCTTACTCTCTATAGGTAGAATATACTATATGACCAAGATAGTCAGGAAGGAAAAAAAAAACCTGTTTGAAAAAGTTATCTCTTGAGTTCCGTGGATAGATGAACCTAAAGGGTATCACATGTACAGTTGTGATTCAGGCAGTAGTTATTTTCAAGTTTCTGCTTTGACAAGCAAAATCTAATGGTAGTGGAATCAGACAGAGTCCAAACACTTGGGTGTTAAGAAGTTCTTTGTCTCTCAGCCATAAGGCCAGGGTTTGGGGGTAAGCCTTCAGTCACGGAATGAATTTAGAATTCTAGTCAGAACCAGTTGGTGTAGGCAGGGTTATAGATTGTGCAACCAGAAGGTGTACAATTTATTCCTACCTTTCTAAAATATCTCTCTCATGTTACTTGTACTCTCTATACTTCAGTTTCCTTTTATGTAAAATGGGCTAATTTTGAGATGAACAGAATGAATTTAAGATGGTTAACATGTGAAAGATACAGAGAACACGGTAAAGTCTACTTGTTTGATATATTAATAATATTAGTTATCTTTAGGAATTACAACAACACATAATGATTAGAAATTAATAATAACTTTGTTGCTATTACGTTCAGTTCTATTTCGCTAACTACCTTGGGAACACCTTTCTGAATCTCATTTGGCTTATTCATTAAATGTGTTTAACAGCACTCATCTTTCAAGGCTGTGGTAAAAATTAGAAGTTATACTGAGGCACCTAGCATGGAATTTGGGCTCAGTGACTTAATGATTATTTCTAAAAGTAGATATCACAGCAGAGACTAAGATTATAGAAATTTAGCAGTTGTCACTGGACAATCAATAACTTGGGTGCTCAATTTCCCCAATGGCTCACAGGTTCCAGGTCTTGGAAACAAAACAAAACAAAACAAACAAAACAAATCCATTTTAAACTAGAACCAATGGAGTTTATAGACAGATAGCAAAAATTAGAATTACTATGCTTCAGTCAGTACTGGTTAAGGAATTTTGATTAGGTGCTATCACTACAGCCACATTGAGAAAAACATGAAGAAAAGGCTGGTAAGTATATAAAATCAGAATTTCACATCTAATCTAAATGAACAAATATCTTGCTTTTCAAAGGATGAGTATCAAGAATATATATCTTACTAGATATTTATTAGAAAAATGTTAAGGTGCAACTTAAATCTTTTTTTAATACAACCAAGAATTCATTTTACTATGTTTTGACATGTTAAAATATTACCAAAATAATTTAAGGTCCATTAACTTTGATGCGCCTCATATATACTTTTTTTTTTAACATTCTATGGAACTGCAGTGAAAAGATCATATAAAAAAAGGCATTACATATAAAGGATCTTGTTGCTACTGGATGTCATTCATATGGTTACTGAATTGTTGAAAACATGACTCTGGCAAGATCTGAATACACATAGGTCCACAGTATTGGACCTATTTCTGTAGGGTATTTCTGTAGGGTAACCATTGGCAATGATTCCTGGGAGTAGATACAGAATGTATTCTCCACTTATCATTTTTCCATATCATATACTACTTATCCAAAGAGTTAAAATTCTATATAAAGAATGAGAAAATTAAAAACTAAGAGATTTCTGATTTTCTTTTTTTTAATGTTTTTCTATTTTTTTAATGTTTTATTTATTTCTGAGAGAGGAGAGAGAGAGAGAGAGAGAGAGAAAGCGAGAGAGAAAGAGAGAAAGCATGATCAGGGAAGGGTCAGAGAGAGAGGGAGACACAGAATCCGAAGCAGGCTCCAGGCTCTGAGCTAGCTGTCAGCACAGAGCCCGATGTGGGGCTCGAACCCATGAAACATGATATCATCACCTGAGCCAAAGTTGGATGCTCAACTGACTCAGCCACCCACATGCCCCGGTGTTTTTCTATTTTATATATATAGAGAGAGTGGGGGAGACAGGCAAAGGAGGAAGAAGAGACAGAATCTTAGGCAGGCTCCATACTCAGTGCAGAGCCCGATGTAGGACTCTATCCCATACCCCTGGGAACACCATCTAGGCCAAAATTGAGTCAGGTGCTCAATGGATTGAGCCATCCATGCACTCCCTGATTTTCTTTTTATATTTAACATCAGAGCTATTCTGGTTGAAAGAAAGAAAAAACAAATTTCCTTTATGAGTAATTTTATTTTCCCCAAATGGTCAACTACAGATATGACCTTTTCTGTAAAAAGACAAAAATTTTAAACTTGTGTACTTCTACTTCTTTCAGCGTTTCATTGATGGAAAAAAAAAAATAGAAATCAGAGGGAATGAAAATTTGGTCCTTAGACAAAATTTCAGAATGGTCTATACCACCCTTTATGAACTATGAAATAAACCAGTAAGCTATATGCAATTGAGCATTTATTTCTGTTGGGTTAAAGTAAAACACCAACAATAAGATGCAATTATGAATCTGTTTATTCATTAAGCTGAAGAGATCTTTATCACATATGATAAAGTCTATTCCAGAAAATGATGAATAAAACATCCTCTACAAAGTAATATTTAATATAAAAGATGATGCAGTTTTTAATTCAGAATTTGCAGAGTATAAACAGGGTCAGAAAAATATATAAATGTGTGCTTTCATATAGGTACAGGACACAAGGAACATAGTATATTAAAAACAACATTAGTTTTCAGGCAGAAAACCTTTATTTCAGCTGTGGGATTTTGAGAATGGTTACATGCAGGTATATGATGAACCAAATTGCAGTGAATGGGAGATTTTGAAGATAGAAACTAAAAAGTGGAAGAAAATTAGTCAAATGATCCAAACTTTAGGATTGATCACCATAAGTAGACTAGTTCTGCAAATGCTGATTCTTATTAGTTGGTACTAGTTAAAACAATAAAAATAAATAAATTAAAGTGCATTTTTATTTCTGCCCCTTCGATTTTTCTACTTTACTCCCATTTTCCTCAACCATCAGATCAAGTATGGAACTCATTTTGATGTTCTTCTAGTGCATTCTTTGTTGAATTTGTCAATCTGATATGTCAATCTCACCTGGTTTAACAAACCGGTACTTTCACAGCTGAGGACCACAGTACCAAGTTATCTTAGTCTTGATAAAAAGCAATTGTCAAGCTTGAGCTACAATCAACTTAGGAACTTCTCTGTGCTTGCTCTTTCTGAATAGACATGTGTTGATTGCTTATTTATTTATTTTCCATTGGCAAAACTACTTTCCTGCTTTCTGGGAATCCATTCAGTGCTCAAAACGTATTTGCAGCTCTGCCTGAAAATAGCCACATGTAAAATTCTAAACTGCCAAACCGTTATCCAAACTTTGGTATAATCAAATGTTGTTGCCCTTATTTATGCTGAACAAAAGTCATACTGTTCCAAATTCCCATATTGTATTTGGCTAATAATTCTAGAGATAAGATCGATGTAAGGGCATGTGAATTTCATTAAATTATTTTCTTTAAATGTTAATAATTAACTAAGATATTTATAATCCTTATTTTCTTAGACACTACTTTGAGTACAGATCCTGCATAAATATTTAGTTTTAGTAACTAGCATGATTCATATAGTCTTCTGTCAAAGTGACTTAATAATATATTTTGCCCTTATTGAGTACATAGTCATTGTTCTCTTGCTGTCAGGTACCAGAGAAAATGTAAAATACATAGTTTTGTCTTAAATTAATTTTAGGTTTATTTTAAAGACATCTATTAGAGAAATCAGAAATTAGAATTAATCACAGTGAGTTCTTTGCTAGAAGTGAGTACAAGATGCTAAGTTGAATTGAAGGAGGCTGGCCTAGATTAGCATCCTGGTAGATATTATTCCTGAGCAGATATAATTGCTGAATGATTAGATAAATATGAGAAGAAGGAAATCCAGGTTGAACAAACATCAAGTGAAAAATAGACAGTTATAGAGTAAATGTGGCATGTTTGAACAAATTCAAATTATTTTTACTGGAAAGTTGGATTTATATTTAAAAATATATGATAGGTAAAAGGAGCCTTTCCATGTATAACAGGAGTTTGTAATTAAACTTGAATTTAGCTTGAAAATAATAAGAAACCTAGAGGGCTCTATGCAGAACAACATGTTGATATATGGGTAAGACTGAACAAATCTGAGGGTGGATTGGAAAGCTAGGGTGGAGGAGAGGTGGTGAATTAAAGGATAGAGACACATTAGTATAACCCAATTTAGATATGAGAAGTGAGGATGTACAATCGTGTACCTAGTTTGTAAAGCAGTTTAACAGTTCTTTGAATGATAAAACAGCTTACCATACCACTCAGCAATTTCTCTGCTACTTATATACTCTAGAAAAATGAAAGCATATATGTCCACACAAAAACTTTGACACAAATAATTATAGCTACTTTAATTATAATAGCCCAAAGGTTATTTAATTATAATAACCCAAATGTCCATCAGCTAATGAATAGATAAGTAAATTATGGGGTGTGCATACAATGGAATGTTTCTGGCCACTTAAAAAAATGAAACCAAACTAACCCCCCCCCTAAAAAAAATTAACAGTACCTATAGCTTGGATGAAACTTGAACCTCAAAAACATTATGCTCAGTGAAAGGAGATCATCACAAAAGTCTAAGTTTTATATGTGTGCATTCATATGAAAATATAGAATAGTGAAATCTACAGAGACAAAAAGTAGATTAATGCTCTTAGGGCTGGAGGACATGAAAAAATAGGTTGGAGATAAATAAAATATATAATTTTTTTGAGGTGGTATAAATGTTTTGAAATTTACCGTGGTTATGATTGTGCATACAGGTGAATATACAAAAAAATCACAGAATTGTACACTTTAAGCGGATAAATTATATAAGTGAACTGTATCTCAATAAAACTGTTTAAAAAGGAAGAAAAAGAGTAGCAGTGAGAATCTGAATAAAGGCAAAACATTAAGAACAAAGAGGAGAGAATTGAGGAAGTTTGGCAGATCTAAAGGGCTTTATAGCCAGCTGGACTTCTTGACTGGCGGGGCATTGTGGAAAGAGTGAGGGAAAAGGGAAGACCTAGTACGATATCTTTGTTTGTTGTTTCGGGAAGTAACAGTGTTGGTGTCCAGTTATTGAAATAGTCTACAGGAATGCTATGCATACTTAGAGGTAGTAAGATAATATATAATTCTGTGGCTTACATGTTGGGTAAAGCTACTTGTATGGTATATATGAGGATAATCTGTAGGTTGTTTAAAAAATTTTTAATGTTTATTTTTGAGAGAGAGAGGGAAACACTGAATCAGAAGCAGGCTTGGGGAAGAGGGATTTAGCAAATGTTATTTTCGAGCTGATCCATTTTGAGTAGGATTTTTGTTAAATAAGATATTATAGATTATCTGGTACAGTATTTTTCAAATACAGAAGTAGGTAACATAGATCATTTGATTCTCATGAAGTCAAAATAGAAGTTCAGAATATAAGACAGGTAAAATAGCTACTCTGTTCAAGGCAGAACATGTGATATGTTTACTTAATATCCAAAGTCAATGGACTTCTCACCTCAGTGATCACTTGGTCCACGATCACTTGGACCTCAGAGATCTAAGTGTGAAAATATCTACTATTACTGACACCCTTATTTCACCTATGAGAGAAATTATGCCTCAATTAGTGGCAAAGGGCCAATAGTGGAAGGTGGAGAATCAGAGAAGTAAAAAAGTCAGCTCTCTTGAAACACTGATGCAAGTGCAAAAGTCAGCTTGCAAAGAAATATGGGGAGCCAGATATATCTGGCTTCTACAAGACCAAGAGAGAGAATCAGTGAAGTTTCTGGGAACTGCCACTACATCAGGTGATGGAACAGGCAGTTCAGGAAGAAGAGCTCAACAGAGCAAAGGTGAGGGAGGATATGCTAGAATTCACTGGCATCTCCATCTTTCACCTCATGTAGCCACGGCAACCTTCCGAGAGTAAGTTGCTATTTTGTTCTGCCTTCTGCTTCTCATGCAAGTTTCTCTTTTGGACACCTTCCCTTCAGGAGTGATTTCTGGGAACTATACCTCTAATTTAGGTAAGCTGACACAGGAGAAAAATACCACAGTGACACTGGCAAAACTTGAAGATGGTCTCTCACTGAACAATTAATCAACACAGATGCTGGTTATTTTAATCACAGGATTCATTAAAAAATTATTTTAGTATAGTTGACACACCATGTTATATTAATTTCAGGTGTACAACATAGTGATTCAACATGTTTGCAAGTTGTACTATGCTCACTACAAGTATAGCTACCATCTGCCTCCATCTGTCCCAAAGGTATTATTACAATATCATTGACTACGTTCCTTATGTTCTGCCTTGTAAGTCCTCTGACTTATTCATTCTATAACTGGAAGCCTGCACTTCCCACTCCCCAGAATTCACTTTTTTTTTACTAAAAAGAATTTTTTTTTTGCTTTTTGCACTTTTTTAAAAACCAGTTTTTCTGTTTGTTCGTTTTGGATTTTTTTGGTTCTTTTTTTCCCCTGAAATTTCCCCTTG
Organism: Hyaena hyaena; assembly: GCF_003009895.1. Lineage (NCBI taxonomy): Eukaryota > Metazoa > Chordata > Mammalia > Carnivora > Hyaenidae > Hyaena > Hyaena hyaena. The sequence continues at coordinate 44,835 of NW_024082343.1, read as the reverse complement.
GATCTGAGAACAGCAATTAGAGTTCTGTTGAAGTATATCTTTGGTTTCCTGAATTATCTCTCTTTCTATTCTTTTTTTGTTATTGGGTCTGCCTATTTTATTTACACTCTGTTTTGCATTTTATATGAATTCATTTTGCTCATTCTATTTCTTTTCCTCTAGTTTACTGTGATCTTTAAGTGTTCCTACTTATAACACATGAGCTCTATTGTTAGTGTAAGGAGCTAACAGTTTTCTCTTACAGTTACATGAGACTATTTCTCTAAGTATTACTACTTTTAAATGGAAGGTTATTAATTCTATTAAGTGAAAAATGTTCCTATCAATTTTCCAGGTGAATCTCCACAGTTAGGAAAACAGAAAAAAAAAAAAAAAAAAAAAAAAAAGACCTGTCTCTTAGAGCAGGAAGATAATGGCTCCACAGCTTTTCTCTCCCGTCACAATGCCTTCTCTAAGATCTAAAGCTAAACACATCTCTCCTGCTCTATAAAGACCAGTTTTTAGGCGTTGGCTGGAAAGCAAAAGCCAATCCTGCCAGCTATTGTATTTTCCCTGAGAAAGGAACACTATTAACCATCTATTTATGCAACTATCAGTTATAAAATAAATTATCCTGGTAATTGTTCCCTGATTTTGCCAAGTTTTTGTAGATCAAAGTTAACCCAGGTTTCCTCAGGAAAGTCCATGCCCATAATATACATGTTCTCCATCTGTTGGATTTCATATGCTTGCTTCCTCACATAGTCTTAAGGATTCAGGACAATTGGTGGCACCCATTACATTTTTTTGACACTGTTAGAATTTAATGTTTCTTCTTAAAAATTAATTTGTTTACAGTATATCACCAGATAAAACACTTGGTAGATATAGATGTATGTGCTGCACATTCAAACAGAAGAACACTGTTAGGCTTCATAGCAACCACCATTATACTTGGGCAATTTGGGATCCTTGGCCCATGTCCCACACCATGGCATAACCAATATTTTAGAAAACCTTCCTTAAAATTCTCTAGGTGTCCCTCTAGTGCCTGGGACCAGCCATACTAAAAGAGATATGAAGACAGGGCTCCTGGAGCCAGGACAAGACCCATATTGTCTTGGGTCACCATTTACATCCACTGAGAAGCTTTCTAACTCTATTCTCAACTACCACACATGGGATCAACCTGAGGCACCAAGGAGCTCCAGAAACCTGGTAGTTTGGCACATCTTGGGAAGGCAGGCTGGTAAGTGAACCACTCTCGCTGGGTTTCCTGTTTCATTTCTGAGACCCACTAGGGTCTAGAGTGTTTCCAATATGCTGACTTTAGGCGACTATTGCTCATGATGGACACAGAGGAAACTCAGAGCTCTGGAATATGAATGGTACATTACTGATCAACCGATCCATGGGCCTATATCTGGGTTTTCACCCATCCATGTTCCCATCATTACCCTGGTGGTGGCAAAAGGCACCATTTACTCCATGCAGGCTCTGCATCACATGACAAGGCAGTCATCCAGGGAGAGCCTGTCTTTTACCCTCACAGAGGCTTTGGAAGCTTTTGCTTTGTAGGGTCAGTGGGCCTCTCCAATAAATGTCCTCTCTTGCATCAAATCCCTGGGGAAATGTTTTGCTCTCTTGGGTGGATACTAAGCACACAAAGAAGGGACAAACAGATTCTTGGCAAACAGGATAACTCTTTTCATTCCACCAATGTACTCCCAGACTGCCCTCCTCACCGGCAGTGATGTATGCAAGGCAGGGTGCAATCAGCAAAGAGATCACATTCAATAATGCAGTGATTATGGCCTAAAGACTTCAAGAAGATGTCAAAATATGGTGTGTTCTACCTTTTTACTATAAAAATCTGAACAGCATATTTAACATGACCAGAAAATGAATTATTGCTCACATTTCCTGAATATTCAGGCCAAGATTTTCATTCATGATCATTATCAACAAAACACAGTAACAACTTTTGTAATAATCACTGGAAGCTAATATTTACTGATCGCATGAAGGATTATACTTATCATGAGAAATTATTTATGAAACATTAAATAAATGATATTAGAGAATAGCAGAAGCTGAAGACCTATATTGTTTCAATATACACCATTATTTAAGGGCTATGGTATGGCAAGTAACACTAGTTGGCTGTTCGAGAAGGATCTCTTTCAGATCTCAGAGTTTCTGATAGTTCCCTGGTTTATGGCAGCATAACAGATCTTTATATGGAGTTCTCCCTCTGTGTCCAAATTTCCCCTTTATATAAGGTTATCAATCATATTGCATTAGCAGCCCACCCTACTCCAATATATAACCTCACCTTAACTAATTATAGTCACAATTGTCTTATTTCCAAATAAGGTCATATTCTGAGGTGCAAGAAGTTTGGGCTTTGGAATATGATTTCGGGTTGACCTGGTTTAACCCACAATATCACATATTAGGAGATATAAAATTATTTAGCAATAGTCAATTTAACAATTAAGGAAATGAACTCTAGGAGGTGTTACATGGACACTGTGGAAGATATTCATGTGATGGAACAATAAAACATATGAGTTTATACCTCTTTTCTGTCACTTGTTATAACTTTAATTATGCAGGCTTCCACTTCAGAAAACAGGTAAGAAGGTTTAGGTTCATAGCTTGCTTCTTTCTACCTACATTTTCTATTAGAAATATTTCTAAATAAAGATTTCCTCATGTCATCATAAAAGTTAAATTAGCTTAAATGTAAATAGAATTCCTCATGTAGTAATATTTATATAAGATCTGTGTATAATGAAATGGCAATTTTAAAATGGAGAAAAGCCTTGCTGGAATTTTCAACAGTTTTAGGCCCTTCTATAGATCTTGTTGACAAACCCCTTTTACAGAGTACTTTTGGCATCTTGCTTAAGCTGAGGACAGCAGCTGGAATGTCTGTATGTGTATACATTTGGAAGGTACAAATTGACGATATGCTTGATGACATGTCAAGAAATATTTCCAAATATTTCTGGTGTCAGCACAATTCAGATTCAAATAAGAATTTTTCTGACACAAGACCATTTATATGTAAACTAGTAAATAAGATGGAAGGAGAGGAAAGAAATGAGATGAGCTTTGTCACCCACTGCTGGATTTCAGTGTAATCAGTAAATACCCTGTACAAAATGATCACTTGTAATAAAGCAAACAAATACAGAACATCTTAATTGTCTGTCCAGACAAAAAGAGGCACAACGATTATTCAATTAAAAAAATTATGCATCATTGTCCAGAATATATTATCCAGGATGTTCTTTTTAATGAAGATTTTTCCTAGTGAGTTCATTATGGATGATCCCAGTACTCATTTTGGGTGTAGTAATTTGTTACAATTTGATTAAATTTGCTCAAACCTAGAACTTGACTCCTTTTGCCTTCCTTATTTCTTCTTCTTCTGCTGCTGCTGCTGCTGCTGCTGCTGCTGCTGCTGCTTCTTCTTCTTCTTCTCCTTCTCCTTCTCCTTCTCCTCCTTCTCCTTCTCCATCTCCATCTCCATCTCCATCTCCGTCTCCATCTCTATCTCCTTCTTTTACTGTTTATTTACTTTTGAGAGAGACAGAGAGAGAGTTTGCAAGCAGGGGAGGGGCTGAGAGAGAGGGAGACACAGAATCTGAGGCACGCTCCAGGCTCTGAGGTGTCAGCAGAGGGCCTGATTCAAAGTTCGAACTCACAAGCAGTGAGATCATGACCTGAGCTGAAGTTGGACGCTTAACCACCCTAGCTACCCAGGTACCCCCTGCCTTCTTTGTTTCTTAATTCAATCAATTGGTATGGGACTTGACATTGAATGACAGATATCTTGAGGAAAGTAAAGATGTGGAGTGCTTCCACTGAAGTATATCCAAGTAAAATTCCAGGGAAATAGTGTATACACAATTATACATGTAAAATAATTTAGTAGACAAAAATACACTTAAAATGTCCTTTAAAATGTTTTTATTTACAAAATTTCTCCCCCAAATTATAAATTATTTATAGAACACTTTCTGTGTGTCAAAGCACTGTTCTCTGTTGTTAGGTTCCAGTAAACAGAATAGGTGGAATGCTGATCTATGATCTTAAATGATAAATGGAAAAGGAATAGTATAAAATATGGATAAATTTATTAAGTGATTTCAAATAGTAATATATGATATGAGAGAATGAAACTGTGTGATAGGAAACAATGATCATGACAAAACACTTCTTGAGATTGAATGATCATGTAAGGCTTCTGCAGAGAAGTGGCACATAAAATGGTAATTTAATGAAAATTAACATCTAAGTAAATAGGATAAAAAAAAGTCAGCGGGATAAAAAAGAAAAAGTATCCTAAAGATGAACTAACTTGAAACATTTATGGAGGGCCACTGTGGTTTGTGAGTTATGAGCAAATGGGACAATGAAACAAGATGTGACCTGGGAGGTAGGCTGGGGCCAGATTTTGAAGGTCCATATATGTTAATGTAAGGGATTTGGATTTTAATAGAATGGTGATGGTTGAGAGTGCCACTTCTACAGTGAAATAAATTCATTTGGATTGAACCTCTTATAGAACAATTCTAAGCTCGTGTAAAATATTCAAAACAAACAAACATCCAAGCAAAAAATATAACTACCTGAAGGCATTGCTGTGTAGAAATGTAGGCAGAGTCTGGACCAAGATTTAGAAGAGAGAATGGTACTGGGTGGGCTTTCCATTTTACAGTTCGTGGCCAGAGGATAGGATGTGTTTGGAAAACAAAGAGTGGCTGTAACTCCAGTTGAAAACTTGCTACCTTGGGGTGTCTGGGTGACTCAGTTGCTTAAATGTCCAACTTTGGGTCAGGTCATGATCTTGCAGTTCATGGGTTTCAGTCCCACATCTGGCTCTGTGTGGAAAGCCTGGAACCTTGAGCCTATTTCAGATTCTGTGTCTCCCTCTCTCTCTGCCTCTCTGCCATTCACGTTCTGTCTCTCTCTTTCTCTCCAAAATAAATAAACATTTAAAAAAAATTTAAAAAAAGAAAAGAAAACTTGCTATCTTCCTGGTCTTCAAAAATCAGAAGACAGTGTTTGAGGCAAATATAGCAACTGAAAATTTAAGGTAGAACCTCAGAAACTGTAGAGCCAGAAAGCAAAAGGAATGGGGAGATTTTAAAAAATATTGCATATAGACTATGCCTACATATCTTAATTGCCCATGGATAGTTCAAAATTGCTCGGTGAATAGAAATTTGACCTGATACCCAAGAGATAGCCTTCACATTGCAAACAACTTAGAGCCTGAAAAAATAGAATCCAGAGACTCAGAAGAGAATATATACAATGTCTGTGATACCATCCAATCTTATTCAACAAAGGAAGAATTAGGAAAACATGATCCATTCTCAAAACAAAAGAAAATAAATATAGACCATTCCTAATTTGAACTAAATATTAACTTGAGCAAAAATATTTAAATAACTTTTATAACTACATCCAATGATGGCCTGGAAAATATGGTAATAATGATTAAGGACATATGAAATCTCAGCAGAAAAATATTTAAAAAATATAAGTTTTAGAACTGGAAATTACAGAACCTAAAATCTATTTTTTTAAGTTAATAACAGAATGGAGATAACACAGAAAGACTTAGTAAGTGTGAAAATAGACCAAGGAAAACTATCTATTCTGAGAGCAAAAATAATAAAAAAATAAATTGAAAATGAAATGAACAGAACTTCAGGGAAATCTGGGGTAATAGCAGGAGTTCTAACATCTGTAAGGAAAAGACAGAGAGATCAGGGTGAGAAAATGTTTAAAAAAATTATTATCAAAAATATCCCATTTTTTTCAAAATGTTTAATTTTACAGATTCAAAAGCCTGTTTTAACCTCAAGAAGAAGAATAATAAGAGAAACACATCTAGGGAAATCATGATGAAAAATCTGAAAATTCAGGAATAATGAAAATCTTGAGAACAGTGAGGGTAAAAATACATGGGACAGGGAAGGCGTGTAGCAATAATTAGAATAATTGATGATTTTTCATTAGAAATCCAGAATGCAGCAAATTAACATCTTTATAGTACAAGAATAAAATAAAATAGTCAACACAAAATTCTAATTATATATCTACCAGAAATATTTTAAGGATGAATGTGAAACAGATATATATATATTATATATATATATATATATATAATATATATATATTATAAATGAAAGCGGTAAAAATTCAGCAGAAGAGTTCTTAAATAAATGCTAAAGAAAATTCTTCAGCTTGAAGGAAAGGATGCTAGCTGAACACTCAGATCTTTAAGATAGCATTGGGGCGCCTGGGTGGCTTAGTCGGTTAAGCGTCCGACTTTTGCTTGGGTCATGATCTCGCGGTTCGTGGGTTCGAGCCCCGCGTCGGGCTCTGTGCTGACTGCCAGCTCAGAGCCTGGAGCCTGTTTCAGAGTCTGTGTCTTCCTCTCTCTCTCACCCTCCCCTGCTCACGCTGTCTCTCTCTCTCTCTCTCTCTCTCTCTCTCCCCTAAATAAAATAAAAATAAAAATAAAAATTTAAAAAAAAAAGGGAAAGCATTAAGAGCATCAGAAATGAGCTTTTAGAAAAAGTAAAAGCATTAGAAGATTTTAAGCAGAAAAGTGGCACAATCTGCTTCATATTTTTAAAAAAATCAGATGTCAGAAAAATGGATTGGGGCGGGGGCATAAGAGCACTGGTAGAATAACTAGTTGAGTCAAGCCAGAACTCTGAATTCAATAGGCCTTGAAATGTTTCTTTTTTGCAGTGCGGGTTACCTGAATTGATAGTAATATGACTTTTTATTGTAGGACTATAGGCATTATGATTTTGTATATTTACTGAGGTGTTATAGTACCCTTTCTCCAGGGACACATCTGATTTTTCTTCAGGGGTTTCTGGATCTAAAAATGATTTTTCTTCTAGAAATTGGGCATGGGAATATGGCTTGCCTTATTTTTCCGTCTTTCCTTCTTCTTTGCTTCTTTCATTTTTTTCTCTTTCTTTCTTTCTTCCTTCCTTCCTTCCTTCCTTCCTTCCTCCCTCTCTGTCTCTCTTTCTTTCTTTGTAATTGCCATCAAACTTTTGATTATTCATTGTTGATTTCTTTTGATGGTATAAGTTAAGTAGTATCCTTGTTGGTTGCTATCTCTTTTGCCCTTGAGGGACTTGATGTTCTATTAAACATCTTCATATTTTCTATTGATCAGATTTCCCTGGCTGCCCTCTTATCACTCATTATAATAATCCTATGTGCCTACTTAAGTATCACCCTTCAAACTCCAGTGTTTTAAAATCATTTAATTGTCATTTTTATCTGAATCTCCTAACAGTCTCTAATACTGTTAAATCTGACACACAAAGAATAGGCACCAGTGACCTCTGAGTGATCTGGTACCTTTCACAACTGTGTTGTCTTTATGACCTTAATAAACAGTCCATATTCTGTGCATTCCTATGAAAAATAATCATGTTTCATTTTCTGGTCTTACATAATGTTCACTTTTCTGAGCGTTTTAATCATGTCTTTCTCTTTTGGTCCTTCCAAAGTAACATGGACCATCTCTTTTTTTCATGCTTTTAGAAGGTATCCTAGTAGTAAGTTCATACCATTCCCTAACTTTCTTGCCAGGGTATTAATTAATTCCTGTATCTCAGAAGAGTACTCACAAATCAATAAGTTCTCCTTATCCAGTTTTATTTCCAGCTCACTTTATCAAGCACTCTTTGAACCCAATTCCACACATACTCCTCTAGTTCTGTCCAGTATATGCTAGCTAGGTCTTGCACTTCTTTTGTGATATAGTGACTTGTCTCATTAGGATCAACGTAGCTGGGTAATATTTTGACTTCTTCCTAGTTACAAGCCATGTTGCCAGGAGGAATGTGGGTGGAATAAGCTGACTTTTGTCTATTTTTTTAATTCCTATCTTTCTTGTACTAGGACAAATCTCTGGGATTAGTACTTGGTAATTAAATATTTGTTGAATGAATGGAGACTGAGATCATACAGCTAATAAAAACTGTTTGGTTATATTGCTTTCTTTCATCTAAGTATTAGTCATATGTCCCCAAAAGCTCTGTTTTGAGTGCTATTTAGAATGTAACTTTCCTTATCTCAGACTATCAAATTTAAATTTTTTCTAAGAATATTTCATTTACATGTCTATTTGCCATGAAGTATTTAATAAGAAAAATCAATATCCATACCTTCAATAGACATCTATATGGAACCTATTATATACAAACGTGAGTCAGACTAAAGTATGCTTTAATAACAAAATACTGCAAAATAGTTTCTTAAAGAACATAATTACTCACTTATGCTAGAATATCCTCTACATTGGCTTCCTTTTGGAGTCAGGCTGATGGAATATTCATTACCTCAAAATTCACAAGTCATCATTGAATTAGTAATTAAATATTTTAACCCTGAAATAATTACATTAACAAGTCCTTAGTAGTCTGGTGGAGGATAAAAAACATATGAACCAAAGATGATTCACCCCAACTTTTGAGCCAAAATCCCAGACATGTGAGTGAACCAAATAAAGATTAGCAAGCCAACCCAGCACTGACCACAGAGATCTGAGGGAGCCCTTCAGAGACCAAAAAGACCACCTAACTGAGCCCAGCCTCAATTGTCAATTCATGGAATCATGAACTCAGAAAATAGTTGCTATTTAAACCATTAGTTTCAGAACAGCTTGTTTCCTAGGTATAGCTAAATGATGCATGGTCAAATCTGGCTGCAAAGGGAGCCAGTAAATGCAATATCAGAAGATAAAGAGCAAGAGAACATTGGCAAATAGCTGTAATGACCATCATAGAAAGGCAATGCTCAGCATTCTGGGGACACAACAAAGTCTAAGACAGAGTTTCTATGCCTTAGAAGTTATATTCTATTGAGAGACAATAATGAATAATGATATACAACACTGAACAGAATTATACGTGATACCTGAAATTAACCAAATTGAACAGGAAGGTGGATTCACTTTTTAGAAAACTTCCTTTAGCTACTCTTTAAGGACAGATTTGCTATCAACAAATTCCTCCAGTTTTCCTCCACCTGAAACTGTCTTGATTTCTCTTGCCTTCCTGAGGGATATTTTTGCCAGATATAAAATTTGCAGTTGACAGTACTTTTCCAGCAGTTCTTAAAAAGTGTTGCATTACTTTCTACTGGATTCTTTGGTTTCAGACGAAAATTTTTCTGTCGTCTTAATTATATATCCCTCTAAGTAAGATGCTGTTGTTTTGTTTTGTTTTGGCTTTTTTCAAGGATTTTTCCTTGGTCTCTGGTTTTTGGAAGTTTAATTATGAGGTATCAACATGAATTTCTTTGGGTTTATCCTATTAGGGGTTCACTTAGTTTCCTGAATCTGTAGAGGCTCAGCTGCCCACTTGGCTCTGCTGACACTAGGGGTAGGGAAAAGAGAAGTATTTATTAAACCTAACCTGCACTGCCTTCTTCAGTCTCATTGCTTCTGGATGGGAAAGGTGGGAACTCAGCTCACCTCTACGTCTAGCTGGTACTACCCTGGTGAAGGAATCAAAGCATTTTTGGCTACTACTAAGTGGGGAACTGAAAGACCCGTTCCCTGCTCTGCCTTCTCATTAACCCAAAACATACTATCCTAGAAAGGAAATCAGACCTCCATATAGTTATACCACGCAGAAGATAAAAGATCAGATGGCCTATTGATAGCACCTGTCAGGGGAATTGTAGTACAACACCTAGGTTCCTAGAGTTGGGAAAGGGAGAGGGTTGGATGGAAGACCTACTTCTTTTACAGCCCAATGAAATTGCATGAATGAGTGTGGTTTTCCTTTTGGGTTTTGCTGAAGTAGGGCAGATATTTCCAAAAACATTTTTGTTGTTTTTAGGCTACTCTTTTCCTGGCCCTTTAGCTAGAAGGATCAGGCTCTTTTGTAGTTATTTTTTTGTGCATGCCTGTTGACAGTTTCAGGTTGTGGGTTTCTATACCACCTTGTCCAGATCACATCAACAAAAGAAAAGATAAAAACCAGATGATCCTGTCAATAGATGCAGAAAAAGCATTTGACAAAATACAGCATCCCTTCTTAATAAAGACCCTAGAGAAAGTCAGGAAAGAAGGAACTTACTTAAACATCATAAAAGCCATCTATGAGAAGCCCTCAGCTAACATCATCCTCAATGGGGAAAAACTGAGAGCTTTCCCCCTGAGATCAGGAACATGACAGGGATGTCCACTCTCACCACTGCTGTTTAACATAGTGCTGGAAGTCTTAGCATCAGCCATCAGACAACAAAAGGAAATCAAAGGCATCAGAATTGGCAAAGAAGAAGTCAAACTCTCACTTTTTGCAGACGACATGATAACTCTACATAGAAAACCTGACAGACTCCACCAGAAGCCTACTAGAACTGATCCAAGAATTCAGCAAAGTTGCAGGCTACAAAATCAATGTACAGAAATTGGTTGCATTTTTATACACCAATAATGAAGCAACAGAAAGAGAAATCAAGAAACTGATCCCATTCACAACTGCACAGAATATATGGGAAGCAACAAGAAGACCCAGAGAATTCAATGCAGTTTTGTTTTTCAAGTAATGAAATCCTTAGGTAAGCCACCTTCTCTTGTAGCACTTTTCAGTCTGCTTGTGTTTTCTTGTGTTCAAGTTTTGTTTAAGTGCTTGTAACTGGGAGTACATGGGAGAAAAGAGGGGCTACTCTGGTATGGCAGTATAGGGAATTATCACTTTTTTTTTTTAAATTTTTAATGTATTATTTATTTCTAAGAGAGAGAGAGAGACAGCGTGAGCAGGGGAGGGTCAGAGACAGAGGGAGGTACAAAATCCGAAGACAGGCTCCAGGCTCTGAGCTAGCTGTCTGCACAGAGCCCGACATGGGGCTTGAACCCACAAACTGTGAGATCATGACCTGAGCTGAAGTCAGACGCTTAACTGACTGAGCCACCCAGGTGCCCTGGGAATTATCACTTTTAACTGGTGGGCAATGAAGGGCACCATGTGAGAGTGAGTAGGCAATGATTCAGTATTCTGAGAAAACCTAATTTTTTTAAGCATGGGTATGTTTTCTAAGAGTATCCTGCATGGAAACATATTTGAAATATGAGCAAAGGCTGGAAAAATTGCAAGTGCAGGGTTAGGGAATGGCTTATAGTCTGGGGATGACAATAGGAAATACAGGAAGAGTCCACTCATTTCCTCTCACTCACTTCTACATACTGAAGGATGCTTACTGACACTAGCAAAATGGAACTACTGGAGATTTAATGCTGAGAGCATCCATCAGCCAATGATGTGGCAGGAGATGGTAAAAAAAATAGCCAGCTTCCTCACTCGCAGTTGAGATAACTGTGATGCAAATTTCACATGGTCACTAGTGGTTTCAGACAGAGGTCTGTAAGGCACTGAGCTCCAGCGTCCCACAATCTACACTGACTATCGGATTAGAAACTGCATGTAGCACCTTTTTCCACTCAAGCTTCACTTTGCATTTTAAATTTGCCTACATATGCCATATCTCTCTGATGCCAGAAAACCTCTGCCTGCAAAGCTGTTCACACTGAAGTTAAATGCTGGAATATCCACTTCCTCTCTTCCTCCACACAAAGAGAATAATGGTGATATATGAACAAATTTAAAATTTAAATATGTATTTGCTTTGAAACATTTCTTCATTCTTTGAAACATCTGAAGAAAAGCTGGGGAGCCCAAAAGGCAGAGCTAGGAATCCCTAGCTTGAAGGGAAATGTTCTCTTATAATTGGGCTTTTCTGTTACAAGGAACGCTATTTAGCATTCATCTGATATAAAGGTCACTTAGTACATTTCTGTACAATCTACTCATACCTAACTTGAGTAACTCAGGATGGCACTTGCATATGAAAATATCCTTAGTATCATTTTCCTCTTGAATGTACAAGGAATAAATGATTGAAATGACTTAAGACATAATAACCCTGTGACATAAGACACATACTTGTACATTTATTGTTTTAAACATAATATAAATTTTGTGTGGCTACAGTTAGACCCTCAGTTTTAACTTTTACAGTATGATAGATAAAGCTAATGGATGACTTTCTAGGCACACTTTATCTTTCAAGATCCTATGTTAATGGGCACATTATTTCATTGTTATGAATCACAGCTTTATTCTTCATTTTTAAAATCAGATTTGTAAACTTTTCCTGCCTATATCAGGGAATTCTTACAAAGAAGAAATGGGATACTTTATATTGAGCATATTTTCTAGAATATAAGGAGTTCTTATATAAATTTCTTCTTGTTATCATCAATATTAAAATTACTATTAAGATGACTTGCCCAGGGCACCTGGGTGGCTCACTTGGTTGAGCATCCAACTTTGACTCAGGTGTGAGTTCAAGCCCCACATCGGGCTCGCTACTGTCAGCCTGTCAGTGTGAGCCCACTTTAGATCCTCTGTCCTCCTCTCTCTCTGCTCCCACCTCCAATTGCACTCTCTCAAAAATAAATAAAAATTTAACAAAAAGAAAGGAAAAACATATGATTTCCCCCAAAGATCAGCTAGAATATTTAAGCCATCCCTCAGGCTCACTGTTTTCTATCTGAATTTGACCTAAACTTGCTAAAATGCCATTCACAAAAAAAAAAAAAAAAAACCCATCTATTTGTAAAAGTATTATTATTAAACTTCTAACTTACAAGTACAGAAAATGTATATGACAGATTCATCAGTTATGGTATCATGGAAGATACTAAGGCTACAAATAACTGCCAAATAAATACATATGTTCTCTCATGTTTAATTGTCTAGGATCCCAAGAAGCCTCACTGGCTGAAAATTTATTATGACTTCAGAAAAATTCTATGCTTCAGGAAATTTACAACTCTGGCCTTAGTCATAGTTGTGTTAACTCAAGTAATTACCAATGAGAACAGTTTATGATGGATTTATCATTCAGGAAAATGAGGAAAATATTTCCTGTTCTCCCAAGTTATTGAAGTTTCATCAGAAAGAGTAAAGATTTGGGAATTAGACTGTCATGGGTCCAAATCTCTCCTCTATGATTACAACTTCTGTGACTCTTAGTCACAGAATTTTCAAATCTCCTAAATTTCATTGCTACTATTAGTAAAAATGAGATGATTCACACATGGTTGAGAATTTTTTGACATTGTTTGTGGTATGTAGTTTAATGTCATCTAAAATAACATTATGATGTCATTATTATACATTAGATAACATTAAACTACATGGTTTAGTTTAGTTTAGTCTTTCTTATTTTTAAGAAGGCTTCACACCTAGTACAGAGCCCAACATGGGTCTTGAACTCATGACCCTGCGATCAAGGCTTGAGCTGAGATCAAGAGTTGGACACTTAACTGACTGAGCCACTCAAGTATTCCTGCTTTAGCTATTTCTTGTGATAAGGATTAAAATCTATACATTTCTTAATAGTGATGTGGACCATTCCATTTTTATGAGCTGAACTTACATGTAAATATATAACTTCCTTAAACTTACCTAATTAACTCATAAACAAGTACTTACTACCTGCTAAGCTTTGCTATATGAATCTTATGTCAAAACTTACATATGTAATACCTATATTTTTCAAATGAGAAAACTTATAGTCAGGGATTAAGAATCTTCCCTGCTGGTCTCTCTGAGTGTACAAATATATTCATTGTATGATATATTTCAATTTCATTGGTCAATATTATTTTGGCGATCTCCAAAAAATTCTGAATAGCTGTTTGTTGGTTTTAATCAGGCTTTACTGCTTTTTCCTTATGGTAGCAAGGTTTCCTGGTGATGGAAGAAAAGTTTAGAAAGATCCAATTAAAGGTATTTAGGATTTTTTTTTTTTAAAAAGCATATTCTGTTTAGAACAAGTCTATAGTTTTAGCACAGTGAAGTTTCCATTTGACAAAATCTTATTCATCCAACTAAGGGGGGAAAATGTGTTTTCTGCAGAGTGCACAACCCAAAGTGTTAAAAGCAATTTTCGTGTCATCTGCCAAATTTAGAATTGATGGCATGGGGACCCAGATCTCAACTCTCTGCACACCTCAGTGTGACTTGGATCTGGATTTCTGCCATTCTTTGGTGGTAGTGATTTCCATTTATGTCCCAGGAAACCTGTAAAATTACTGAGATTCTGGGAGAGAAAGTGAAATCACCAACTTAGATAATCCAGTCTTCCAACGTTACTATGTTTACGTACTTCTGTATTCCTTCAATATATTTTATTATTTTTACCTAAGTTATGAAGAGTTTGGATTAGCCACATGCCTAAAAGAAAGTTATAAATATTAACGGACTCAACACACATCAAGGAGAAACTTTGTGCAATGTAATAATTTTCATGTTTTTCACTGAAATACTGGTATCAGTACAGGACAGTGAATGCATACCTACTCCCCCTCCCCCACCACAGAGATCAAGTGCCTAAGCCTGAAGCAAACCAGATATAAGAACAAACATTCTTTGAAGTCTCCTTTTCATATTAAAATTTCAAATACTTTTTGCATTCTGCTCCATAATGTATCTTTGCTTATTTTAATATAAAAGTAAAGTGTTTTCCTCAAATCTTCAAACAAAATTGGTGTTTCAATACAATGTTTTGAATCATATAGTATAGTGGTTATGATTCTACAGATTCTACAGTGGTTACAGATTCTACAATGGGACTGCTGACTTGAAATGTCATTACCATTGTGTGCTAACTCTGCTTTGGGCGAATGTAGGCGGGGAGGGAGAGATAGAGGTAGGGAGGGAGGAAGATAGAGAGAGACAGAGAGACAAGGAAAGACAGAGAGATTTGAGAAGGAGATTATCTTAAGGAAGTGGCTCATGAGATCATGGAGACCTGGGAAACTACCTGTACATAGTTCAAGTCTGAAGGGTATCTGCGAGAGCTGCTGTAACAAAATTTGTCTGGGTTAACTAGCAGAAATTAATTTCTCAATTCTCCAGGCTGTATGTCCAGGATCAGTGCATTGGCAGGACTGGTTTCTCCTGAGGCCTCTTTGCTTGCAAAAGCCACCTTCTCCCTGTGTCCTCACATGGCCTTTCTCCTATCTGCTTGCATTGCTGGTGTCTCTTTCTCTCTTGTAAGGACACCAGTCATATTGGATTACAGCAACACCCTACTGAGCTCATTTTAACTTAGTCACCTTTTGAAGGTTCATCTTCGAATACAGTCATATAGATTAAGACCCACCCATATGAACTTATTTAACCTTAATTACCTCTTTAAAGTTCGAGGCACTGGGTGTTCAGATTTTAAATAAATTTGTTGGTGGTGTGGGGACACAATTCAATCCATAATATCTACAGTCAGGTGACTTTAAGTAAAGGCAATTATTCTTTTAAAAAAAATTTTTTAACTTTTTATTTATTTCTGAGAGAGAGAGAGGCAGCGTGAGCAGGGGAGGGTCAGAGAGAGAGAGGGAGATACAGAATCCAAAGCAGGGCCCAGGCTCTGAGCTAGCTGTCAGCACAGAGCCCAAAGTGGGGCTCGAACCCATGAACGCTGAGATCATGACCTGAGCTGAAGTAGGACATTTAACCCACTGAGACACCCAGGTGCCCCAAGGCAATTATTCTCGATAGTGTTGATGACCTCTTCTAATAAGTTGAAAGGATTTAAAAAAGAGAAGAAAAGAAAAATGCCTAGAGAAGAAATTCTGCATGAAGACTGAAATATCAATCCCTACCTCAGTTTCTAGTCTGCATCTCCCTGGGATTCAGATTTGTCAACCACCAGAATCACAGGAGCTCATTTCTTTAACTAAGCCTTATATTTATATATTAGGCAATACTATCTGGGAACTCTGACTGATATAGCATACAGTGGAACTTAGTAAGCCATGAGAAGGAATGGAATACTGACACTCATGGAAGAAGCCATGAGCCTTGAAAATTCCATGCCATAACCTGAAGCAGGCTCCAGGATCTGAGCTGTCAGCACAGAGCCTCATGAAGCACACAAACTTGAATTTGTGAACTGCAAGATCATGACCTGAGCTAACATCACCCAGTTAACTGGCTAAGCCACCCAGGGCACCCCTATAAGGACTCTTTATTAAGCACTGAATTGCTCTATGCAGAAGGAAAATAATCACCATACTGCTTTTTGGAGAATATGTACAGTATATTACATGTCTCAAGTGCTACAGGAACACCAAATTTTGTCTTCTATTTTGTTATTATTTTTAAAATACTTATTTCTTTGAGAGAGAGAAAGAGTGAGTGAGCGAGAAAGTACGTGCATACACACACATGCAAGTGGGGGAGGGGCAGAGAGAGAGAGGAAGAAAGAGAATCCCAAGCAGACTCTACACTGTCAGCAGAGCCCAAAGCAGGGCTCAAACTCATGAACTGTGGGATCACGACCTGAGCTGAAATCAAGAAGTGGCCACTAAACCGACTGAGTCACCTGGTGCCCCTTTTCTGTTTTATTGTTAAATCAATGTGGGATTCAGTTTTCATTTACAGATAATTATTGTGTTTGGATGCCCAGTTTATGAACTAGAGGAATTATTTTCGATACTTTAATAATATAGGAAATAACCATGTTAGAAAATTTAAACTTTTGCATTTTTTCCTCAAAGTAAAATTGGATTTTGGAATAGAGATTTTACAATGATGAATAGCCTGCACTACCCCCTCCACCCATTTTATTTGGTGTATGTCAGCAGCTTTTTAAAGATCTTAGGAACACGGCAATTGATCTTGTCATTTTATAAGTACATATACAATCCTTAGCTCTTAAGAGTTAGTTTAATGCTAGAGTGCCTGGTGGCTCAGTCAGTTAAGCTACAGACACTTGATTTTGGCACAAGTCATGATCTCATGGTTTGCGAGTTCAAGCCTGCATTGGCTTCTGAGCTAATAGTGTGGAGCTTGCTTGGAATTCTTACTGTCTCTGCAATCTGCCCCTGCCCCAGAATAAATAAGTAAACTATAAAAAATAAAGAATTAGTTTAGTGCTAAATCATAAGTTTATTTGGCTCACAAATTGTGAATATAATGACAGTATATTTGGAAATGAAAATATACCCTGACAAGAGACACCATGTTACCATCAGAGTAAAAACTTGATTTTTAAGACCGAATTATAGTGTTCCATCAACAGAGATTTTTCATACATACATTTCTGCTGTCTTCTTAAATTTATAATCATTAGTAACATAGTGCCTCAATGAAAAAATAAAACTTCTGCCATGAATGTGAAAACAAGAAGATAGATGGGATGTACTTGTCTGAGTTACTGTTTTCTATAACTTCATGCAACTGTCCAACCAGCAGAGGCAGAGAAGAGATTTTATTCCCATGTCCTCTAAAATTACATATTTTTTGAAACCTAGGTTATGTTTAAGGACATTAGAGTCAGTAAGACTGTTAAGAGACATAAACTTACTTTATTATAAGAAAAGAGAGAGAGAGAGAGAGAGAGAACATCTACACTGATGAATTTTCTGAAATTCCCTTGTGATAAAAATGGCTGTGATTAATTGGTTGCTTCTACAAAAGCTTCATTATATTATGAGCAAGTGGGGGCCATCCCATAGATCATATAAAGGGCATGCTTAACTGGGTTGGAATATAGGCTTTCTGATGAGAGAGAACCGGACTCAAGCCAGACTGAGCCACTTAATTCATATGAGCCCTACTTTCATCAATCATAAAATACCTACTGTGTGGGTTTATTGCACAAAAACAGATATAAAAGACTTAGAATATTTATTGCCATGGTGAAAATGCTGAATCAGAGGCTGCTGCCTCAGGTGCTTATTGTCCAAGAACAAAGGAGGATTAAGATTTTTAAATAGAGGGGCGCCTGGGTGGCTTAGTCGGTTAAGCGTCTGACTTTTGCTTAGGTCATGATCTCGCGGTTCGTGGGTTCGAGCCCCGCATCGGGCTCTGTGCTGACTGCCAGCTCGGAGCCTGGAGCCTATTTCAGTCTGTAACTCCCTCTCTCTCTGACCCTCCCTGCTCACGCTGTCTCTCTCTCTCTCTCTCTCCTAGAAATAAATAAAAATATTTTTAAAAAGTGTCATAATAAGATTTTTAAATAGAGTTTGAGGCATGGTAGTTTTTCTAGTTGTTAATTCTGTGAAGTTGAATAATTCACACAATTTTTCTCTTGAAAGAGATAATGTAGGAAGTCATTTTTTTCTACTCTATGGCAAACCAAGATCATTTATTGTGTACTATGTAGTGTGTACAATAGAGACATACCTCGGAGATATTGCAGGTTCTGTTCCAGACAACCACGATAGAGTGAATTTTGCAGGTTCTGTTCCAGATAACCACGATAGAGTGAATTTTGCAATAAAGTCAAATCCATGTTTTGGTTTCTCAGTGTCTATAAAATTTATATTTACACTATTTTAGAGTCTATTAAATGTGCAACAGCATTATGTTTAAAGAAGACAATTTACAAACCTTAATAAAAATACTTTATTGCTAAAAAATGCTCACTACCATCTAAGCCTTCAGGAAATTATAAGGTTTGGTGGAGGTTCTTGCCTCAATATAAATGGCTGCTGACTGATCTGGGTGTTTGTTGACGAAGGTTGGGGTAACTATAGCAATCTCTAAAAATAAGACAACAAAGAAGTTTGAAGCATCAATTCAGGCTCTACTTCTAATTCTAGTCTTCTTACTATTTTCACCACATTTGCAGTTACTTCCCTTACTGAAGTCTTGAATCCCTCAAAGTCATTCCTGGGCATTGGAGTCAACTTCTTCCAAATTCTCACTGGTGCTGATATTCTGACATCTTCCCATACATCATAAATGTTCTTAATGACATTGAGAATAGTGAACCTTTTCTAAGAAGACTTACAATTTACTTTTTATATCTCTGGCAGCTGCAGCTTTATGAAATGTATCTCTTAAATACTAAGATGTGGAAGTCGAAATTTCTCCTAGATCCATGGGCTACAGAATAAATGTTATGCTTGCAGGCATGAAAATAACATTAATCTCATTGTACATCTCCAGAACTCCTTGGTGACCAGACACATTGTCAATGAGCAGTCATATTTGAAAAACATTTTTCTTTTTTATTCTGAGCAGTAGGTATCAATGGTGGGTTTAAAATATTCAGTAAACCATGTTGTAAACAGATGTGGTGTCATCCAGGCTTTGTTGTTCCATTTAGAGAACACAGGCAGGATAGACTCAGCATAACTCTTGAGGAACCTAGGATTTCAGAATGGTAAGTGTACATTGGCTTCAACTGAGAGTCAACAGCTACACTAGTCCTTAACAAGAGAGTCTGTCTGTCCACTGAAGCTTTGAAGCCAGACATTGATTTCTCCTTCCTAGCTATGAAAAGTCTTACATGGAATTTTCTTTCAATGGAAGGCTGTTTCATCTACGCTGAAAATCCATTGTTTAGTGTAGCCACCTTCATGAATTATCTCAGCTAGATCTTTCGGATAACTTGCTGCAGCTTCTACATCAGCACTGGCTGCTTCACTATGGACTTTTCTGTTATGGAGATGGCTCTCCTTAAACTTCACAAACCTTTTCTTCTGCCACTTCCTCTCCTCTCTTAGCCTTTACAGAATTAGAGTCAGGGCCTTGCTCTAGATTAGGCCTTGGTTTAAGGAAACATTGTGGCTGTTTGATTTTCTAACCAGACCATTAAAATTGTCTTCCTATCAGACCAATATCAGGTCCAAATAAGACCACTTTGCTTTCTTATCATTCAAGAGTTCATTAGAGTAGTGGTTTTTATTTCCTTTAAAAACTTTTCTTTTGCATTCATAACTTGGCTATTTGGTATAAAAGGCCTAGCTTTCAGCCTATCTTGTTTGGCTCTTTGGACATGCCTTCCTCACTAGGCTTAATAATTTCTAGCTTTTGATTTAAAGTGAGGGATATCCCACTCTCCTTTTTATCTGAACACTTAAAGGTTACTGCAGAGTTATTAATTGGCCTAATTTCCATATTGTTGTGGCTCAGGGACAGGGAAGCCCAAAGAGAGAGAGAGAGAAACAGAGGAATATTGGTCAATGGAGAAGTCAGAACACACACAACAATTACTGATGAAGTTTGTTGCCTTATATGGGGGTGGTTTGTGCCCCCAAAACAATTACAATAGTAACATCAAAGAGCACTGAGCACAGATATACATAACAAATAAAATAATAATGAAAAAGGTTGACATATTTCATGAATTACCAAAATGTAATAGAGAAACACAAAGGGAGAAAATGCTGTTGAAAAAATGGGCGCTGATAGATTTGCTCAATGCAAGGTGGCCAGAAACCTTCAATTTGTAAAAAACACAGTATTTGCACAATGCAATAAACCAAAGAGCAGTAAAACAAAGCTTGCCTGTATGTGTTTAAGCAGTTCACCATATTTTTCTAGTGACAGTATTTCCAGAACAACTAGGTACTTTCCATTTAATGTTTTATTTTGTTTTCTTTTGTATTAGAGCCTCTATTTCTCTTCAGAATGAAGCATATGTTTCACGTATGAGAATTTTTCTCCTAAAGGTATTTCTAAAAATTGTAAGATGAGAATTGTAGTACTAAATAATCAGCTAATCTACAGCCATATCATATCATTGTTACGAGCTCAGATTCTTTTTTTTTTTTTAATGTTTATTTATTTTTAGAGAGAGACAGTGCACACATGGGAGGGACAGAGGAACAGAGAGAGAGAATCCCAAGCAGGCTCCATGCTCAACATGGAGCCCTATGCAGGAGTCAATCCCCAACTGTGAGAACATGACCTGAACCAATTTCAAGAGTCATACACTCAACAAACTGAGCAACCCATGCGCCCCAAGAACTCAGATTCTGATATCACATAGACCTGAATACCCATTGTGGCTATGCCATTTTCAGGTATCTGTCCTCACATAAATTACTTAGCTAAGTTTCAGTTTTCACATCCGTAAAATGAGCATAATAGTAATCCCTCCCTCATTATGCTTTAATGGGTGTTTTATGTGACATATGGCTTGTTGTAGTTAGAAGTGATGATGATGATGATATTGATGATGGAAATATTTAAATAATTTTGGGGCTTGATTTTCCTCTAAAATTGAATGATAAACAATGTATAAACAACAGTTAAGGTTTTACTTAAAACCCATGGGCATGAGTTTTGGGACCTGTTCCAGTGATATAGGGAATATGGCTTAATTGGAGAATTAAGAATTCTCAAGAATCCAGAAGTAAATAAAAAAATTAGAGACTTTAGTGTGGAAAATTAGAGAAAGATATTGACCAGCCAGAAGTGTCCAATACATTTCAATAAATTCTAATACATTTCATTAAAATCAGTGAGGGGGTATTCTCAATAATATAGAGATAATGAATTTTAATGGATCTAGGTATCTCCTGGAGGGCCCAAGTAGAGTAAAATGTGACAACTGTAGTGAGAGAGTAGGAAACAGGAATGAGAGAGAAATAAAGAGACAGAAACAGAGAAAAACTGAGAAAATGAGGTAATTAGCATGAATTATATTTTGTCTTTCTATTTTTGCTTTGTCACCTTAATCAGCAAGTGAATTGTGTAAAGACTCACACTGAGAAAGAAGTGAGCAGAAAATGCCAATAAACTCCAAGTTGGGTTTGGTAGAAGACCTGGTCAGAAATTCCGGGGGCCTGTGATAGCTTGGAAGTCACTAGTCTTAAATGAAGAAGGAACTCTCACTAGAATATGAAATATTATGGAAAACTGGTCTCAGGAATTCTCAAAGGACAATCTCTCATTTGAATAAAAAAATTATATAATATATGTTAATCCAACCACATATTCTAAGCCTGAATTTGTCTTGTTTTCAGATATTCCCAGATGGTAAAGAAGGGATATATCTCTGGCAATAACCCATAAAAATAATGGTCTGAAAAAATTCCTGTATAAAGATGCTAACAAGATGTTGGCATAGAAAAGTACAATCTCAATTCCTTAGGGATCTGATTTAGGGTTATTTAACCAACTGTACAGAATATGATCAAACTGCCCTTTAACCCATGTTAACAGAAGCAAAAGATGCATACCTTTGTCTATGACATGAAGCTTAGAAGAAAACAGAAACATTCTCTTCTGGAGACTGCAATAATGCATGAAATTCAAAGGTGGTTCCTAGGACACGCTCTGTCATACCTTGTCATCTTTATTAGGGTCATCTTCCATAATCTTTCAAATAGAATATTTTCTATTTTCAGTGCCCTTCCCCATGTGGGCTTCAAAAAGAATTTGAAAATGATCCAATAGTTACTTCAAGATGATATTCAAATGGCATGTTCAGTTTTAGGAAACTTAAACTGAAATGTTAACACATTATATGGAATTAACACAGTAGGAACTTAAATAAATGGACAGATTTTTACAAATTTCATGAACAGATTATATTCTTTCTTCAATGCTTTAAGAAAATAGGAATAAGAGGTCAGTCTGAAATAGTTATGCTAGAATTTGAATATTTGATTATTTTTTTAAGGTTTTATTTTTTTGAGAGAGAGAGAGACAGACAGTGTGAGCAGGGGAGGGTCAGAGGAGGGAGACACAGAATCAGAAGCAGGCTTTAGCTGTCAGCACAGAGCCCGATGCGGAGCTCGAACCTACAAACCTTGAGATCATGACCTGAGCCGTAGTCGGACGCTTAACCAACTGAGCCACCCAGGCGCACCCCCTTTGATTATTTTTAAGTGTATGAGCCAAAAAAAGAAGGCTCTTACTCCTAAGTAACAACACTAATAATGATAGCAAAGCCACGTAATACTGGGTGTTAGACACTGTTCTAAGAACATTCATATTAACATTCAGATATTAATAAATTTAATGTTTACATATATTAACTCAAGTATAATGGAAGAAATGTAATGAAATAATAATATTAAATAATCTTCATTTAATTACACCCACTCAACATAAATACACATGAATTTCCTACTTTAAGCTTACTCTTAAACACTGTGGACTTTTTTCTAAACCTCGTGAGAAATTTCCTATTTAAATGATTTTTCTATTACATTCATCCCTCTTTACATCCTCATGGAATTCTATGAATATTTCAAGAATACAGCACAAATGACTACTTGATAGAAAATCTATCCTATCATTTTGTTTCTAATCTGAAAAAGAAACTATATACTCTGTTTAGCTTTCCTACTACCTTTGATGCCTAACTATGCCATAATGCATTGTAATTATGTGATTGACTGCTCTTTACCTCTTGGGAGTTCTAGCCTCCACAAATTAGCTATCATCGTTGACATGCTTAGAACCATGATCAAACTTGATCTGTGGGACAGTACAATACCAAATGCATACTGTCTCAAGGAAGTGCAAAATCAGGCACGAGTTTCCTAGTAAAGTACAGAAGATTCTACTCCTTTGTAAGTTGAACTCTGAATTTTTTTCAGGCATTGCTGTGCTCCTAGCTAGCTGACCTCCTATGCCAGTTTATCTCCTCATTAAATATGCATTGACAAATTTTTTTTTTCTGTAGGCAGAATTTGTTTTTGTTTCTCCTAGCTGTAGCATTTAACATACAACAGGTTAGTAGCAAATTTTAGAATAGATGGAGATGAGAATAAGATACATAAAAAGAAGTTGGGTAGAAGAGGGTGAACGGTATACAGATGGTCAATTTAAATATCACTGTAACTCGTCAATTTTAAGAACGGAGAAGAGTTTTTGATGGTGGGACTATACTTTAACTTCAAAGATGGAATGGAATGGAGACACACTGGTGAGGATTCTAGGGGGAGAATACTGAGAGAGAGAAAATTAAAAAAAAAAAAAAGATCAGAAGGAAAGCCTTCGGCTGGATTGAGTAAGATATAAAATACTAAGTCAAGGGGTGTCTGGGTGGCTCAGTCAGCAAGTGACTGACTCTTGATTTCGGCTCAGGTCATGATTTCTCTATTTGTGAGTCTGAGCCCTGCATCAGGCTCTGTGATGATGCATGAAGCCTGCTTGGAATTCTCTCTCCATCTCTCTCTCTCTGCACTCTCTCTCTCATAAAATAAATAAAACATTAAAAAAAATAATAATACTAAGTCAAGAAATGCCTTCATAGTATAGTGTATTCAACTTATCTCCTATGGTCAATGAATTTCTCCTCTACCCAGATTTGCACTTGCTGTTTGTTTGCTTTTTGCTTGTTTGTTTTTACTCAAACATACAAAAGCTTGTAAAAATTCTCAGGATTCAAAAAATTGCTTTAACTGAGATGCTGCTGAATAATTAATGCTAATTAATTTTGGTTCTGCAGTCAATACCTTCCCAGAGCCAAATCTCTTTAAATATTTTGGGAGTGGCACTGGGAATAAAGATGTAAATAATGAAGTCACCTGCCAAAGTGTGTTTAGCATAGGTCTTACTAAGATTAGTATCTTATTTCGACTAAGTGCCCTTTTAGAATCAAGAGAGTCCTAGTAAAAATGATTTATGTCAACTGATTCATAATCACTACCACCACCACTACCATCATCAGCATCAGCATCATCATTATCATCATCATTATCATTATCATTATCTCGACCATTTGAGTACCTGCCATGTGCTATGAATTTCATATGGTGGATGGTTTATGCACTTCCCCCTCCAAAAAACATTATAATAATTCTCCAAGATAAGGAAATAGATAAGTTTGGTACAAAACCTGACTCTTAGAGTCATTATGAAGATTAAGTGAGTAAATAACTTGGCCCTTCTTAGTGTAGCCATGGCCAATGGATGAATACTGAAGCTCTGAGAAGTACTAGTGCAGTTTTAGGTGTGTATAGGATCTTTTGAAGAACAGGATATAAAATAAGAAATAAAGGAACATATGAGAAATAAATAAAAAATAAACAACATTTAATACCATAAACCATGTAAAAAAAGTTAAAACTTAGAGACTCAAAATACATATGTACTCCTGTGGCTATATCTTATGAATAATAACATGAGTCTATGAACAGTGATATAGCATTTGATGGCATTGCATAAATAATTAGATGAGTTAGAATATAACAACTTATCCCAGAAATGTGAATCTGTCACTTACATCCCAAAGATTTGAAAACGCCATGATTAGTATGGGCTTCTTTTTCTGATGGAAAGGGTAAAGAAAATAGTTATATATTAATCCTCATATTTATGTTACAAATATAATGATAAAGAGATGACTTTTAGGATTACTTAGCATAATATTTTGAACCAGGATGGGGTTTACAGATTATCCAGTGTTTCCCACTGTATGGTCCCTTAAGGGTGGAAGGAATGAGGAGTTTTTCATGCTTAGAAATATTTTCTATGATCAAATAACTTTTAAAGTGCTGGATGAGTCATAGTTTAAAAGGCACTTACTTTTGTTATATTTTATATTAAACCAGTATTTCACAGACTTTTTTACAAAAAAAATAATGTAAATGACAGTGCTTAGCAAATAGTTAGCTATCAGGTTATTCATTCAATGAAACACAGCTGCATAAAAAAAATAATAATATGAACCATGTATCTCCAAAAGGGGAATTGAAACAAATACTTTAAAAAACTAATTTGACCAGGGAATCCTTTTTGTAACACTGTTCCCCATGACTAGTATGCACAGACTATACTGGGAAATGCTGGTCACGTACAACCATTTGAATTTAACAAGCTGAGGTCTACAAAGAGAAAGTGACCTGGTTAAGGTCACACCTATAAGTAATTTTTCTGGAAGCTTTCTAGTTAACTGAAACAATAACATCAACTTAATTTTACAGCTTAGCTGTGAATGATTTTTAAACAGTATTTTAGTCTACTTGACACTAATATAGATATTTAAAAAGTATGACAAGAATCATTCACAATTTTCATTTTCTTTGAAGGATCTCAATTATCTAATTGTTGCTAAATAACTTGACAGCTGCTTTTATCTATTATGTTATCCAATTTAGCAGAATAAATTCAGTAAGAGTTTAGGTTGGATAGGTAGATATAGCTACTTTGTCACATCAAGCTAGTTATTGTGATAAACTAGTCAAAGATTTTACCCCCAGACTTCAAATCAATTAAAATAACACTGACTTGACATTCTGGGTTATTACTAATTGTAAAACACTTTGTGAAAATTATATTTTGATTTGTCATAGTTCCAAAATTAGTATATAAAATTCAGATCAGCTGATAACATAGAAAATCTTGAGAGATGAGGAAATTCTGTGAAATATGTCATAATGAAATACTAATTCCAATTCAATCTTTCCTCTTCCATTTTTTCTTAGAAGTGCAATTGACCAACCCATTAGTAAACTATAATATTGATTTTTCTCCATTTCACTATGTATCCTGAATTTATAAAAAAATGTTTTTAAATGTTTTATTTCTGAGAGAGAGACACCCACAGCATGAGCAGCGGAGGGTCAGAGAGACAGGGAGACACAGAATTGGAAACAGGCTCCAGGCTCTGAGCTGGCTGTCAGCACAGAGCCCGACGTGGGGCTCGAACCCACGAACCATGATGTCATGACCTGAGCCGAAGTCTGACGTTTAACCGACTGAGCCACCCAGACGCCCCTATATTCTGAAATTTTAAATGTTTTTCCCTGTTCATTGTTGAAGAAAATATTGTCTAAAATGAACACTGAATTATTTATGTTGCATTTACTTCTTATTCATTCAGCTGTTTAATATTGTAATTGGTGTCTCTGGTTTGATATATATTTAAAGTGCTGTCTCCAGATTTAATTTATAAAATACCCAGTTTGGTTAGATGACATACATGAGGGAAGGGACTCAACTAAGGTTTGTAAAATATGTAAAGTCACATAGAATATATTGAATCTTTGCCTATCAAATGCAGGAAATAACTTAGTTTTCTCAATACCAAATATATCATGTCAATCAAAATTTCATAACCTTGAAGTCAAAAGAATTAGAGTTTAGTATAGGCTAATAAAATATAAAGATCATGGCCATTGTGATTAAACATGTTTTGACTTATATCTTAACTTTAGGTGAATGGTATATGTATTTGAGAATATTAATTAATATTTCTGAAACAAAATTTCCTAATTTGAATGAACTGATTAGCATTATATATCCAAAATTTTTGCTGTGAGAAATAATGTGGAAAGTTTATTATAGTATCTTGAACAAATATATAGGAGACATTTATTAAATGTGAGTTCTAGGAATTTCTTCCTTTATTTCAAGATTCATATCCTTCCTGCCCAATATACTAAAGTAAACATGACTGCATAATGAACATTGCACAGAGAATGATAAGAACCAAGATCTGTAGACCAATTTTATGTTCCTTTTCCTTAGATTTACTTGGATTTGACCATGATGCCATTCTATTCTAAATTCTAAGCCTTTTAAGGATAAGATTAATTCATTCCATATATAAAATATTAAGTTATTCTAAAAACCATAAGCTTTTTATGAATTTCTACCCTTTGGATTATCATACTAAAAATTATAGATAAACTCAAACATATGTTGAATATTATCTATGAGCCAAGTATATCTGATGCTTTCTTATAGGGAGTAATATTTAAACTGCAATTTAAGAAAAAAAGAGAAATTATTCCACTACAAGAGGGTTAACAGAGTTATTTTCAGGTAAAGGGAATTAATTTGAGTGGGAGATAAAGAAGAACAAATAATTACAAGTCTCTTATATGTTTAGTTTTAGTAGCCAGATATGTAGGAGTTATTTACTGCAATATATGTGTTGTGAGGGGCTTAGAGTTTGGCAGAAATAAAATGTAATTTTGCACATGTTAAATTTTGAGAGATCTCAGAAAACAGGTCCCAGCTAGACTGTGCTTAATAAGTATTAGGAGCCTAGAGAGAAAATACCAATTAACTCAATAATTATACCATAAGATAAGTGTTGAAATATCTGATATTTAATGAAAGGATAGATGAAGAAAGTGGAAAAAAAGTGGATAGAGAAGTAGTATTACTGAAGGGAGGTTGTGATGTCACAGGTTTCTATGAACTGTACTAAGTTCTAAGTGATACTAACTGTATTACTCATTGTGATAAAGTTAAACAAGTAGCTGGTCATCACATGGGGTGCAGAGAGCTCCAGTATCAGTCTAGTTGAAGTGTCTGTTGAATTTTCAACATAGAAATCACTGGCATTAACACAATAATTTTGAGGGAATATGCAATGCAGCACCCGCATTGGAGTACATTTAACAGGGTTCACAATAACAAAAGACATAGAACACGAGGGCATTATGCTAAATGAAATAAATCAAACAAAGAAAGACAAACACTGTATGATATCACTTAAAGCTGACCTCATAGAAACGACTAAGATGGTGATCAACAGAGGCTGTAGGTTTAAGAAAAGAGATGCTGATCAAAGAGTACAAACTTCCAGCTATAAGATGAATGAGTTCTGGGGATCGGGATCAAATGTACCGCATGGTAATTGTAGTTAATGATATTGTATATGTACTAGAAAGTTGCTAAGAGAATAGATCTTAAATGTTCTCACCACAAAAAAGAAATGGTAACTATGTGATTGATGAAGGTGCTAGTGAACACTATGGTGGTAATCATTTTACAATATATAAGTGTATCAAATATCTGAAGACATGTGTCACAGTGCATTAAGAGGAAAATAAAAATAACTTTTGTAAGCTGGCATAAAGTGATTATTATTAAGCTTTGAAAAAAAGGAACAATATGGAATTTAATTTAGCAGTATTGTAAATATAGCTACAAAACGGAATGTTCATGAGAGGTTATAATAAAATATATTAAATACATAATTCAATTGTAGTAATTTGAGTGTAACTTGCATTTGAAGTAAGTCAAAACCAGTAATTAAGGTGGGAGTATGTAAAGGAAGTAATGATATGTCAAATTTTTCACATTAAATTTAACCCAGAAAAGAGATAAGCTTGTAATTTGAGAAACACAAATTCATAAATACCTATAAATCACAATATTTGACAGAAGTAGACAATGGTAATACATATTACTTTATAAGTAGAAAAGTATTCTAATTAAGGTTTCAAAAAGACCAACTCAGTAGTACACACTCTTAGGAATTACTCAGGTCAATAACTGAGAAGAAATTATTGAATAGATTCCTTGGTCCTGGTACTGAAGTGAGCTAAAGAATGGAGAATAAATAAAGACTTTGTTGTTCTATATGGGATTGTAGTTTGTAGGATCCCATGTTCTAGTAACAGCAGAGAAAAAAATATGACCATTTTGAATAAACAATCATATTTAAAGATACAGAACAGACAATACAAACTGTAAAATATTAAGAAATATATGAAAATATTGAGGGCATGGTTTTTTTGGTGTTGTTATGGATCTCCATAGAGATTGTGTTTTCTTGTGAATTTTTCATTCTCTTTATTCACCAAGATTATTTTTATAAATACATGTGGTTATTACAAATAACAAAAATAGCAAAATTATAAAACTAAATTAAATTGTGAAACTCAAAAGTCCACCAGGCAACAAGAGGACTACAATCCAGTATGAAAAAAATAATAAAAACAAAACCCTAATCTTATTATTATTATTTGCTAATGCCTAGTATTGATTGGAAACTGGTTGGATTTGGATGTTCTATTTAGCAGGATGTACCCTCCTCTAAATACACTGAATCCCCTTGGATCTCAGGAATGTGCTAAGTAATATACAAAATAGTTATCCTAGATCCTTCTCTCTCTCCCTCTCTCTCTCTCTCTCTCCCTACCTATCTATCATCTATCCATAGAAAAAAGAATGTAACTTCTTCATTTAAAAGCAATTGTAAGGGTGATGGGCATGGAGAAGGGCACTTGTTGGGATGAGCACTGGGTGTTGTATGGAAACCAACTTGACAATAAACTGTAACAAAAAAAAATTTAAGGGGTAATTGTAAGAAACATATTGTAATTGGGGCGCCTGAGTGGCTTAGCTGGTTAAGCGTCCGACTTTCGCTTAGGTCATGATCTCGCGGTTCGTGGGTTCGAGCCCCGCGTCGGGCTCTGTGCTGACAGCCAGCTCAGAGCCTAGAGCCTGTTTCAGATTCTGTGTCTCCCTCCCTCTCTGAACCCCCCCCCCCGCTCACCCTGTCTCTCTCTCTCCTAGAAATAAATTTAAAAAAATATTAAAAAAAAGAAACATATTGCAATAATGTTTTTATCCTTCAAAATAGGTGATTTCCTTAGCCATTAAAAATATTAACTGATGAAGAGATGAAGTAGTTCATGAAACTGGCTTCTGAAAACGTAAACTTAGAACTCTGACTCAAAGAAATGTCATCTTATAGGTCAAGATTTCCTCCTTCCACCTTTTCTCATTTGTGCTTCCTTTCTTTCCTTTTTTCTTTCTTTCACATATGTATATAAATATATATAATATATATATACATAACCTTGAAAAGTAACAAGTCTATATAACTAATGTAATATGTAATTAATATTAATGTAATGTAATATGTAATGTAATAACTAATGTAATAATGTAAAGTCCATTTATTTCTGAAGGCACGATTCTTTCCACAATCTGTACAAAATAAATTTCTCATGGTATATTACTGTGGAAAATTTACAGTCTCTAATTAATCTATAATAGATGTTCTGGTTGGCTCTTAGAATGAGGGGTACATATTTTGAAGAAATGCTAGATACTGAGGGCCACTGAACTGAAATTTTCCTTAAGGAGAAACAAAGAAAAAAATATCATTTACATATAAAAAGTATGTAATTGGACATGAAAGAAGGAGTCAAAGAGAAAATCTGCTGGAAATCTACCTGTGTCATTTTTTTTTCTCTATGACTGATATGCATGTTTTGTGTTTCCAAGCATACTGATCTGTTTATTTTTTTCTTTCTGACTCTTCTCAGACAGAATTTTATCAGCGAATATCTTTACATTTTCAGTAAAAGTAAGCTTAACTATTCTATTTTCTCAAAGTGGTGGGAGGCATTCTTTACTTTTCCCCTTCTCACATTTCACATGCTATCTAGAATCAAGTCCCATCCGTTTTTATCTTCTGAATATAAGCTGAATCCGGCCACTCCACACTCTGTTCACTCTTCTGCACCGGGTCCAAGTTATGTATATCTCGTAAATGGATTATCACTAGAGCATCCAAGTCAAAATGGCCGTAAGGGCACCTGACTCTTGATATTTGTTTGGGTTGTGAATTTCAGGTCCACAGTTAGGTGTAAATGCTACTTAAAAATAAAATCTTAAAAACAAACAAAGAAACAAAATCAAAATGTCCTTAACATTCCCCTAAGTTTAACTAAATTTTAGATAGGCTTCCTCCTGACTTCTTACCTCCCATTTCTTACAGCATTTACTTAAGAAACAAACAAACAAAACCAAACCAAATAAAACAAAAACAACAAACACACACAAAAAAACTTTCATTTATAAATTCTTTCTCAGACTCTTTGAGATGAACATCTTTTCCCAGCCTCCTGCCTCTCTACAACCTCTCTGCAACCCAGGACTCTTTCTTAAGGACCTGATAGTCACTATTCATCTCTCTGAAATAGAATTATCTAGAAAGACAGAACCCCCATCTCTCAGTGTGTGTGAGGGAGTAGGACCCCCCATCTCTCAGTGTGTGTGAGGGCGTAGGGCCCTCACTTCTATGGTCACCAGAGAGCAAACACAAATGGCCTAATCACAATGCTCAGCCTCCCCTCTAATTTCTTCTACGTCTTTTCTACCGGCTCACTCTAGGACTTAAAACTCTACTGCCTTTTGTCTCAGTGTCATTGAGTTCAATCTCTCTCCTACTGCAGTAGTATTGGTCCCTTTTGGAACAGTCTTGAATATCAAGTTTCTCTTGCCCATTTAACCCATCCAGTGCAGTTTAAAAAAAGGAAAAAAAAAAAAAAACAATTCCTTATAAAATAGCCCTGCTCTACTTACTGGCACTTTCTCTCCTTATCATCTTGCTTTATTATTCTGTGTAGCACTTAGCAGCATCTGATATGTCATATGTGTATTTTTAGTGTGGTGTCTACTCCCCACAAGAAATATAACAGGTTTTATCTTTTTGTGCACTGCTATATCCACAGTTTCTTGAAGAGTATCTACAATATAGTCATCACTCAATACAAATTTTATTTCTACTTAAGGAAAGGACTTCAGACTTGTTGCTTAAGATGAGTTGCTACAGAAAGGATATATTTTATGCTTTCATTCTGTTTCCTTTTCTTTATTATCAATCCGAACTTATACAATCTATAGAGTGAACTAACAAAGGGAATAATTTCTATGTTGAGGGTTTTAGAATAATATATAAAACATTTTAGTGAATATAAAAATAGAGCATAAATTGTTTTTCAAGGCTTTAAACTATACATCAAGAGCATAAATTGTTTTTCAAGGCTTTAAACTAAACATCAAAGAAAAAAAAGCAAAAATAAGGTAATTTTGTAATCACAAAACCTTTCTCCACATTATATTACCTACTCTCAACAGATCCACATATAAAATATGTGAAGGAATTAAACATCTTAGTACAACTTGTTTGTTTTAATTTTATGGATATGTTGATTGCAACACTTGATTGTGTTTTCCTCTTTAATTTGGCCACTAGAAAGCAAAAACAAACTATTAGCCAATCTCTGGCAAAGGAGACCTATTTCTCTGTAGTAATTTTATTCTAGCTTTTAAAAAATTCTTCCAAACTCATTTCTCTTTGAAAATGGGTCAGGTCATACATAAATAAACATACAATAAAGTGCTATTTTTTCTATATAAAACTTGCTCTCTAAATTATTATAAAACATATTTAATTAGTTATCTCTATGAAATATTTTTGTAATTGTAACTAGTGAGTAGGAAGTCTTAAGAATCCTTTTCACTGTGGTATTCTGTTATGCTTTTCAAACCAAGAAATGTGGCAGTGTGCTGGTAGTATAGCAAACCAAAGACCAAAAAAAAAAATCCATCTGTTCAGAAAGAGAATGTTAATATATTATCTGTAAAAGAAAACTAAGTAATTCAGATGGAAATCTGATTAAAATAAACATAGCTTTTGGGGAAATAAAATTCAAAAATCACAAAAATTGTTAGTTTAAAACATTATAAAAGAAAATTCACTCCCTCAGTCAGATGGGCTTATCTTTTCTTCTATGTATAGAATGCTTGGTTGAACTGTTTTCTATCACTACCTGGTATAATATCATAGAGAATATCCTAATCACCCACATTCTTTATTCCCTCTGGCTAACCAGAAAAAATATGGCATATTTTACGACATTAGGGGATATTTCAGCAATTACAGTTAAGAATGTAGTAGTAATTAACTTATAAGTTTTGTGTGGGCATGGCAGCTCAATATTAAATAAATTGGGTTTCCAATGAGTGAAGAATCTAAGAAAATGTAGCTTTGGCATTCTTGAGGAAGTATATGAGTCTTATTCCCATTTATCTCCAAAGACTATCAATATTCTACAATTTAATCAATGACTCCCTTAAAATGAATACCTGAAAATAAAAACTACTCGGGAAACAGCAATAGTCCTTTTTAAAAGAAATCTCTTACATACAAAGAAGAGTGATAACTCCCACCCACACACCCACCAAGGAAGGACGACCTAAGTTTATCCAAGCTCTTAAATCTGAAAATTATCTTTAGAAATTATTAAAAGCTCAATTATTAACTTCAATATCTAGCCAAGCCCAGAATTATATAGAAAATGAGGAATCACTTCGGTCTTTTTCTGTAAATACCACAAAACAAAATATTTTTATTATAAGTTCACCAAACAAATTGTAGAGGCAAGCTTATCTCAGTCAGCCTTTCATACAGATGTGTTTATTAGGGCATAGTAAAATCCAATCTATAACAATTCTAATTATAAATTATAGTTTATAACATTTCATAACATTTATAAATGTTATGAAATGTGTTTTTATGTCACAGTGGTGACAAAATAATTATTCAATTGATGATTTAGTTATATTTTATGTTTTGTCCAGTATGGCTGTGTTCAGGTCTTTTGTGCTCTGTCCTAATTTTTTATGTTACAATCTAATTACTGTAAATACTGTAATGTTGTATGATTCAGAAGTTTTGCTGAGCTACAGAGTCCTATTCCTCTTTCATGAATAATAACACATAGGTAACCTACAAAAATCACCATTTGCTAGAGATGTTCATCTACTATGTGTAATACAACATGAATTGCTTGTATGTACAGGCTTCTTTAAGGGAGTTTTACTTCTGTATGATGTAGTGCATATCATGCTAGGAAGACAGTATTGACATGGAGTCACAAAAATATTTGTTATCAAGATACTAACATTCCTGTGTCAGATTGAAATTCTAAAACTTTGGGGAAGACCTAGGCTCAAAAGAGACAAATGAAATTTTTAGTTGTCTTTAGAATTAGATTGTATCATTTCTTATTGTGCTCATAGCATTGCTTTGTGGATGATACACTGAGGACTTGTTATGAAAATGACAATTGTTTCATAGTATGCATCCATGAACAAATTGTTTTGTTCAGGGGCACCTGGGTGGCTCAGTCGGTTAAGCATTCGACTTTGGCTCAGGTCATGAGCTCACGGTTCGTGGGTTCGAGCCCTGTGTCGGGCTCTGTGTTGACAGTTCAGAGCCGGGAGCCTGCTTCAGATTCTGTGCCACCCTCTCTCTCTCTGCCCCTCCCTCACTCATGCTGTGACTCTCTCAGAAATACATAAAAACATTAGGAAAAAAAAAAGAAAATAACAAGTGTTTTGCAGCCAGTTGATTTTCATTCCTTCTGCCCCATCCCTGTTTCAACTGAAATATGTAATCTCTCTAAAGTTTAGTACAAGAAAAAGAGATGGGATATTGAAAATCTCACTGAATAACAGAATATAACAACCTATACTAATGTCCTAAGTACATACCTGCATTTGCTCTTTGCGATAGCTAGAAAAGAAAACTCTGGAGTCCTACCATCCTCTTTCTTTTGTAGGGGGTAGAAGTCTCATGCCGGATACGATGTTAAGAATGTCAGTGAACCATCACTTCATTTTCCAGGCCCCAATTAATATGCTCCAAGAGTAATGTTAACCTGGTTGTATCACCTAATTCCATTTGAGGAATGGTATAAAATATTATTCAATATAGAAAATGACTTCAGTTTTTAAAAGGCCTAAAGCATCTGACTGAGATACAATATTAGGAATTAGGGTTTATAACCCTAGTTCCTCAGGAGCCTTGCCTTATTGTATATATTCCATGATATTTATTCTAGGTCTTTTCTGGCCATTCCAAAAGACAGTTCCATTTAATGGACCTGGAAAGACAATTATTCCCCTTGGCTGCATGAAGGCAGGACTCTTTAGATACTATTTTAGGAAAGGATATTCTTTTTCACGTGCTAACGTCCCGGGCAAAGTACTAGCTCTGTCTACTTCTATGCCGACCTTAAACTATTGGATTTGCCAAAAAGCACAGTCCACAATAATGGTGAATTCTCGGAATACCATGCCCTCTTGCAAAAATAGCTTACTTTTCTAAGTCAAAGTTAGCTCTTTCTCTATTTTGCTTCTATAACACTCTCTGGTCACCTCTATCATAGCACTTAAAAGTGATATGTTCTCAACTAATCTATTCTGATTTCCAAGATGGAAGAAGAAAGGTGTTTTGTTTTAATTTTATTTTTAAACTCTGTATCACCAATACTTAGTGCAGAGTATGTAACAAATCTCCATTAAATAAATTAAGCCTAAAAAAAACCTACTACAATTTTTCTAATAATGCTGGAAAATAAATCCCATACATCTAAACTGTAAAACTGGTCAAGTTTTCATCTCACTATGAAGAAATAACCTTCCTCTATTTGTCATCAAATTAACTTTTCAGTTCAATAATAAATATTCTTAATTTAAAATTAGAGCATGGTTGTCTTACTGAAATTATAATTCATTGTAATCAAGAAGGACAACAGGTCCCATGAACTCTACAGAAAAAGGCATAATTAAATTAGTTTGCAATAAGTAAAAATTTTGTTCATGGATGCATACTATGAAATACAAGAATAGAAAGGAGAAAAAGAGGGACATTGGAAAGATGGAAGGAAGAACAGAAAGAAGAATGGACAGAACGAAGGAAGGAAGGGAGGGAGAGAGAAGGTGGAAGGGAGGAGGGAAAAGAAGAAAGGATAAAAAGTTTGAAGCCCAGAAAGAAAAACTGTACTGAATTCAAGAAAGCACCTGGGTAATATAGGTGAAGGGCAGGTGCACTGTATCCTCCTAGATGAGGCTTTCAGGAATAAAGGTCTCCCCCCCCCCCCCTTCATTTTATCATCAGTGTCATGCCCATAACAATAAGCAGTTGGACAGATTGACAAATTTATCATTTTGACATGCAATTTTCTGTATCCCTTTTGCAAAGCCATGCTTAAGTTGTGAAGGTATTTCAGTATGAGAATAAATTGATTATGAAGTTTTATAGATATTTATGTTGAATTATGTTTTTCCTCTTTTAAATCGATAGCCCTAAATTTTCCATGGGATTTGTATACATTTCAGATGTTAGTAATTACAATGCTTAAAATAACTGCAGACCATAGAAGATTATATACTTAGATCACTAGGTTAAAGTGAGTAACTGCTATCCATTCTTATGAGTAGGTAAGGTGCTTTCACAAAATATTAAAGCACATTATATTAAGTAATTTATGTGTTAGATTTATTGCATTTTGACTTTTATCTGGTATTACTTCAAAGTTAAGGAAACATGAAAAGAATAAAAACAATCCCTTATGTCCTTTGCCTGGACTGACAATAGTTTATTGTGCCAGTGTTTGGAGATGAGACCTCCAAGGAAGAAATTAAGATTAAGTAATGCTATAAAGATGGGGCCTTGATATAGTAGGATTAGTGCCTTTATAAAAAGAGACAAAAGAGAGAAAGCTTCTGCATGCACAAAGAAGTCCTGTGAGTGTATGTTGAGATGGTGGTCACCTATCAGCCAAGGGGGAATGCTGAAGAATAAATTTACATTGCTGGCCCCTTGACCTTGGATTTCCTAGCCTCCAGAACCATGAGAAATAAATTTCTGTTATTCAAACCACCAGTCTGTGGACATTTGTTATGGAAGCCCAAACAGATTAACAGAGGAATATGCAGTTCTGACATTCAAACAAAATTTTGGGCAGAGGGTCTGTCCTATCTTCACGGGGCAATGAAAACAATGGACAATTTTAGTAGCGTATCCAGGTAATGACCACCACCACCAAGGGTTTATCCCTTTTTTGGCTTGCTAACTGACTCTGTGGCCTGCTGGGAAACATGTACTTTGAGGGGCCACGTGCTGACTAGTGTGCTCTTTGAGTTGCATTGCTGCCTGCTGGAGAGTTTTTGATCTGAGCTGTGCTTATTTGCTGAGTCTCACCAAGCCTCTGTTATAGCTGACCTCACTTGTAAGCTTCTATAATTGGCATTTAGGAATAGGAGTATGGTACTGGCATCATCCTGGATGTGCTTCTGATTGTGTGTCTTGGCCTAGTCCGATGTGTGTGTCTCAGATTGAATTGTGTGTTTTGATTCCAGTAAAAGGTATGACTGGTGTTAGGCTCAAGGGAACATCTCTTACCCTATGAACACTGGGTGTTATCTCAATCAGGCGTTGACCCCTACTCTACAGAGTGCTCAAGGGAAAGACTGATAACTTTTGTAGTATATATGTAGACTCATCAGATGGTCACCTGTACAAAGGAAATATAGTCATTTGATGGCAGGCTGAAGTCTACATCCTTCAAAGCATATGTCTTGTTAAGACCGTTAGCAGTACCTGGGTGGCTCAGTTAGTTAAGTGTCTAACCTTGGCTCAGGTCATGATTTCATGGTTTGATTCCTGAGTTTGAGCCCACAAAGAAAAAAAAAAAGAAAAAGAAAAGAGACCCTGTAAAATGCCTTTGATGCTCCTAATACACAGACTTATAAGAAAAACTGCCCATGACACCCTTATGATACCATAAAGAGATTAGGGAGTAATTCAAGTTTGATTTGAATCCAAGGTCCTTAACCCCAATAAACTACTATTGCCATTGGGGAGACCCCAAAACCATGACAGACTGATTTGAGTTTCTTTGGAGGAAGAAACTTGTAAATATTAGTAGAGTGGAATCATCCCCTGAAGAATAACCAGTAGCCATAAAAAAAAAAAATCAACTGATAGATAGATAGATAGATAGATAGATAGTAGATAGATAGATAGATAGATATGTATATGGTGAAATAAAACAAATACCTCTGGGGGAAAAAGGCCAACAATTTGATCCAACTGAAAAATCTAAAAATATATTAAAATTATTGGCACAACGGAAAGATTAATGGGCACTGATTCGCTTTGACACAGCAAAACATAGGTTCTGAATCTACTTTAACATCTGCTGAAATGCACCATTTGGCAAACCTACATTATTTTAATGGACACTGGATCTCAAATTACATTTTAACCTGGAAATCTCTTAAATAAGGTATCCTTTACATTCTTAGGGAAATTACCATGCATAAAACAGAGAACAAATAAGAATGCCTTACACCAGCCATCTGAACATTTGTTGGGCCTAAATTCTCCATATTCATGAGGCCTATTGCTATAATAAGTATGGACTCTCTGACTTGATGAGTAATACCTTAAAATAAACTTAAGTCTTAGCCATTTAAAATTGCCTCCATAAAGTGGAATTCCATAACTTTCCTCCCTTGTTAAAATAGTTAACATGACCTTTGATAGGCAGAATAATGGTCCCCTTAAAGATGTCATGTCTTAATCTCAGACTTGGTGAATATATTGTGTGAGGTGGCTAGGGAGAATTAAGGTAGAAGGTGGAATTGAGCTTGCAAGTCAGTTGACATTTAGGTAGGGAGATTAGTCTCAGTTATCTTTGTGGGTCAATATGATCACAAGTGTCTTTAAATGAGGAAGAAAGTTAGAAGGGGAGGTCAGGTCAA
The DNA here is from genome assembly GCF_003009895.1 of Hyaena hyaena. Classification (NCBI taxonomy): domain Eukaryota; kingdom Metazoa; phylum Chordata; class Mammalia; order Carnivora; family Hyaenidae; genus Hyaena; species Hyaena hyaena. Next base: position 5,932 of record NW_024082343.1, on the reverse strand, counting down.
TGTAATGTGAGAAACTGACCCAAATTTGTTGGCTTTGAATGAAGTTGGATCCAGGAAGAGAGCCATGAGCTAAGGAATGTGGAAAGATAAATTTGCATTGTTTTAATCCACTAAATTTGTGGTCATTTGTCACAGCAACTATAGAATACTAATACATGGGTGAAAATAAATCAAAACATGGCTGTCAAGGATTCAAATAAGACCTATTTAGAAGAGTGATAGTTATCTCCACTGCTTTTCCATTTACTATAACTTTAGTGCCATAGTTCTATCCACCAGGCTTCCCACATCCATTATTATTAGAATTAATGATTCCATTCAATCACTGATTTGCAATTATTTTGCTATAATAGATCTGGCTAATATGCTGTTTCTGTGCTTATTTCAGTGATTCTTTGCTAAAGTTTGCCTTCACCAAGTGCCCTGTGAGGAATCTCAATAGTTTTGCTGTTGTATTCAGTGTTTGTAGGCAATATCTTAACCTCATACAACATTCTCCAGGAAAACGGGTATGGCATTATATTCATGTTATCCTTTCTCTGTGGTGATTCATTTGCCACACTCATCTAAGACATATACGTACTTACAAATGATCTCACAGAAAAGGGGATGGAGGTGTTGTTATATTCAATATATAAGGTTCCATGACCTCAACTAAGTTTCTGGACATCATTTGATCAATCAAAGGCCACTCCGTCTTTGCAAATGTGATGGAAGTTATTGACTCTTTCAGCATCTACAGCATTAAAATAAACCTATCTTCTAGGAATTTTTTTAATACTGGAGGCAATATTTTCCTCATCTATAAATTTTCTTAATTTCATTTATTCTGTTACTCACAAACCAGCCCACTAGGAACAGAGCTCCCCACAACGAAAAGCTCTAGAATCTGTCCAGATTATAATACAGCAGTCACTCAACTGCAATACTGCAAGTACTATTGTTAGTGATTTCCTGAGACTCTCTCACTATAGAAATATGTATAAACTCCTATAGAAATATCTATAAATATCTGTAAACTCCTTTTATTCTCCCTAGAGGCTCTGCACCACCTAGGATGGCTGTGAAATTATCCATGGTTCAGATGCAATAAAACTATAAGAGCTAACACAACAGGCTAACCTCACGAATATGTTATCTAGCACTAGATACTCTGCACATTTACACATTTTTAAAGACTCTTGGGCAATTAGAAATGATTTCTCTCTCTGATCTGGACAATGGCAGGAACACATAATTTCTTGTCCAAATTTTTCCCCTGTGAAGTAAAGAACTGTGGGGATTTCTTGCCTCATGGATACTCACATATACTAACATCCACATACAAATATAAATGCCCAAATACAAGACCTCATCAGGATACTTCTTATATCCTTTGAAGTTCAAATATTATGGTATTGTCTAGCCACCCTGTAAGCCAAATGCAGTGGAAATCTGAAATAAAGAAATCCCTCTGAAGTTCACACTTTATCCCACCAGCAACTTCCCCAAGTTGGCAGATTCCAGGAATTTTCAAGCTTCAGAAATTCAAGGCATGATTGCAATGTGGTAGTTTCCTAGCAGCAATAATTTTAATGAAAAGCAGACAATCAGGTTTGAGTGATTGTGAACTGATCACCTTTCTGATAGTGTGTGTTAAGAGCCAGCAGGCATTTTGCCAGGAAAGCGTCATTCTAATTTCCTGCTTTCATTTTGGGAACCATACTTTACAGGATAAGACTCTTCTTTAGTGATTGAATGTGATAAAATAGCCCATTGCTTATAGGTCTAGTAACAAAAAAAATGCTATCTCTTAAAAAATTTTAGGCAATGAGTTCTATTAAGTATTATGGTATCATTATGGGATTGACTTTTCCTGTATGACCTTTAAATACAACTTAGATAAACAAGGCAGTCTGCAATTTGTACGTTTATTAATGTCATTTGTTCTCTTACATACATAAGCATTTATGTAGAAAAGAAAAAATCTAATCATCATTGTATATTTAATAAAATAAAAATATTAAAAAGGTAATGTCAATTTATTGTGAAGCCTATATTAAATCACTCTTAATTTCTTTAATCTAATCTGAATTAACTTCCAGAGTTTCATGTTTTTATGATTTCAATCAAGGAATGCCTACAATGCAGTAGCCTATTTTTTTCTTTAAATTTAAATTTGATTATAAAATATTTCTCACTTATTAGTTTTCAAAATTGCGGTATGAATGGCTGTATAATGCATTATATTTAGACATGGTTATCAACATTTTCCTATAATTACATAACTTATAAAATGACAGATGTGACATATGACCGGCATCATAGGGATTCATTATGTTTGCAATTTTTTAGGGTAGGAAATGAGGTGTAGAGGTAAAAGATGGTATACAACTTCATGAAAATAACATCACAGTTTATTTTGATACATTGTTTCATAGTGAGAGTATTTTTCTAGCCATTTCTCTGCCAATGTACCAAAATGTCTTCTAGTGGGTATTGGCTTCCAAAATTTTACTATTTTTTTTAAAAATATTTGTTTATTTATTTCTAGGAGAGAGAGAGAGAGAGAGAGAGCGTGAGCAGGGGAGGGTCAGAGAGAGAGGGAGTCACAGACTGAAACAGGCTCTAGGCTCTGAGCTGGCAGTCAGCACAGAGCCTGACGCGGGGCTCGAACCCACGAACCGCGAGATCATGACCTAAGCGAAAGTCGGACGCTCAACCGACTAAGCCACCCAGGCGCCCCTAAAATTTTACTATTTTAAAATAATTCTGTTTAAATAGATTTACAAAACCACACACTTTAATACATACTTCAAATTTGGGGTTTAACTTCTTAGAATAAATTCCTAAATGCTAAAACACCGGTTCAAACAGAGTCTTATTTGCCTTTTTTCTTTATATTTGAGCTATATTGTTGTCTACAAGTAGTATACAATTGCTTTGCTCTAGTTTAATGCATGAATCAACGTTAGATAGTTATCTGGAAGAACAGATATTCACATTTATTTCCATTTTTTCTAACATAATTGGCAAAATTGGCACCATAGGGGAGTTTGTATTTCCTTAATCACTATTGTTTTTAAGGACAGAGCCCATGACTTGGGCCTAAACCAAACAGTACATTGCATCCCATATAGTCAAGGGTTGGTTAAGAGATCAGCATATATCCTAGTATGATTATCCAGAAATGCAAGCATACAGCTACTGGTTATTGTTGTGAGTAAAAGTTGGTAAAGGTATGTCTGGACTTGCTGTCGGTCATCTGTAGACTAAAAGGATAGAGCCAGTCTGAGACTGAAGTCAATACAATGTGAGAAGCCATGAAAAACAAATGGAACAAGATATTCTCTGTCAATATGCGCCTACACAAAACAAAACAAAGCAAAGCAAAACGAAACAATACCGCTCATTGTGAAAATAATTCATTTTTTGTACCTTTTTTCCCGACCATCTTTATCTAAATCTACAAAAGCTCTGAGGCAAAATGTTATTCATTTTTGCTGTGAACTTAGCTAATTTAGGGTTTTATTTTATAATTTTTAACATTTTAAACCTTGGAGTTGGGTGAGAATAAACAGCATTGATGCATTTAGGGTACAAGCTTTTGAAGACAGAAATCTAAGGAGCTGCCTTGGCTAAATATTTTCTTTTCCACAAACTTTAAAAATTTTGTAATTACCCAATACCTTTTTTCTTTAAAAAAAAAATGTTCCATCCTGGAAGCAGTTTCTATTTCTCTTTAGTTGAGGCTAATTAAGCTTTGCCATTCAAGTATAGAAAGGTTCAGATATATTCCTTACCTTAGCTCTGTTTTCTTATGTAAGATTTATCTATGTTGGTGCTGAAGTATGTAGAACAGAGTTCTCTCATTTTTTCATTGTGCTCATTGTGATGTGTCAATCAAAATTTCCAAAGATTATGACATAGAATATGAAATTAACAGGTATCCTAAAAATGGTCATTGAAAGGGGCTCTTCCCCCTACTCTCAATAATAATTGCACTTGTTTATAGTCATTAGGGTTGTTTAGAAGAAGAAAATAAGATGGGTTGGAGGCACAGAGGGGACTGGAAAAGATACTGAAATGAAAAAAAAGTGCCTGTTCTCTATGAATTTGGTAGAAGTACCCTTCTTTGAAGTTTTTTGTGTATAGCTTTTCTCACATGGCAGCAACAGATACCGTGTTATTTCCAAAACATTCTGTTTCCCTTTGACATTCGTTACCAGACTCTCAATTTGGCCTTGTGACTTCCTGGGTGGCATTTACTCCACTTTGCTTGGCATGTGGCTGGTCCATTCACTTAAAAACTGGAAACATTATATATTTGGTCTGAAGGGCTTTAGGTCCAACTAAACTAATGGCTTTTAACTGTTCTCTCAATAATCTTTTTGAAAATCAGTTGAAAGAAGTGGCATCGCCAAGGCATTTTGGATGGAAGGCACTGGTCATCAAACACTCTCACCCACATGCTTCCATACCTATCTCTGTAGTCAACCTAATTAAATACATTTTACCCACCTGTTACATAGAAATCCCATTGCCACCATTGAACATAAGTCTAGAAAGTCTGCAAAATATACATTCTCATTGATTTTTACATTTAATTACAGAATTTCCATAAACTGTCTGCCACTCATCCATGTATCCCACAATTAACAAGTTCAGATCTTTATACAGATGAGGAAATGGAGACCCAGAGGTATAAAGTGTCTTGACTAAAATCCCTTAGAGGCAGAGATGCTAGTGGAAGGTCTAGAATCACTCCTTGTCCTTCATCTCATTCCAATTTCTCTTCAGTCTTAGTTATGATGAAACCTCTAGACATTTTGATACACTGTGGGAATATAATCCAATTTCTAAATACCTACTTACATACTATAAAAGTTGATATAATCTAACATAGAATAGGAAAATAGAGTATATATTCTTCAAATAATTATTTACATCATGAACTATATATTTCTGAATATATCTTCAGTATTCTTATGCTCTAATTAAATTATTTTTAATAAAAGTATCAGTAATTGGGGCAGCTGGGTGTCTCAGTTGGTTAAGCATCTGACTCTTGGTTTCAGCTCAGGTAATGATCTATGGTTCATGAGCCTGAGCCCCGTGCTCATAGAGCAGAGCCTTCTTGGGATTCCCTCCCCCACCCCCCACCCCTCCACCGCTCATGTTTTTTTTTTTTTTACACACTCTCTCTCTCAAAATAAATAAGTAAACTTAAAAGAAAAGTATCAGTATTTTTACTTCACTTGGATTTTTGGCTTAAAATTTAAATCTTTGCAAATTCTAATAGATATATTCACAAAATATCATTGTCTAATATTACTTTCTCTATGAATAAATTGTACAGGAAATTTATGTCATTATTGCCAATTTTTTCCAGCATTAATTAATGCAAATGCCTTAAGTAGGCTTTCCTATACTTTTTAAAAAATTAATAAACCATTATGTAGAGCAGTTTTAGGCTCACAGAAAAACTGAGCAGAAAATATAGAATTCCCACTTAGCTCCTGTCCCCACACCTGCACAACCTCCCCAACTATCAACATCCTGTACCACAGTATATTGCTTCTACTTGTGAAATGGAAAAGCAACATTCAAAATACTGAGGGAAAACATAGATTTCTATTTGTAAATTTGTGAAAAGAAATCCCTATTCAGAACATTAGTTCACACATTCAAAGCAACCTTTACTAAGAAAACACAACATAGTAGTAAGCAGCTTTACCAAATTTATAAAACATTTGAAAGAGATAATCATGGGGAAAGCACATGATTAAATTTTAGAAAAAATAATTATGAATTTTAGGGACACAGTCATGGTATTGTTTCCTGTATTAAGAATTTCCAGAGGAGAGAGGGCAAGATGGCGGAGAAGTAAGGAGCTCCGTACTTGCACTCGTGCCCATACATCACACAGAAAAGATCTGAAGCCATTGGAAAC